>NW_027555228.1:0-8170 GCF_003287225.1 Phascolarctos cinereus
AATAAAGCTCTGAAGGGGACACATTTCTTCTAACTCAAACTACCTTTGACCCTAAAGGCTTGTTCTGTTTATAACACTTGTTAGTGGACTAAATTGAGAACTTTCCCCTTCCTTTTTTCCATCAACTAGAATCTAAAACAACACAAATTATTTTTCAGAAAAAGGTAGGCTAATGACCACAGCTATTAGTTTCTTTATAACCAAAGTATACTTATAAGATAGAATATTTTTAAGTGCTTATTATGTGCCAGGCACTGTGCTGAGCTCTGATAAGGAAATAAGACTATCCCAAATCAAAGAATGAGTTCAAGAAACATGCAGTTAAACCTTTGTGATTAACTCAAGCACTGCCTTCACTGCTCCTATTCCCATCTCATATATAGAGTGAAAACAGACATTGAAAGATGGTTAACAAAAGTAATAATTGCTCTAAAACAAATCTTGTCAGGTTGCTAAATGAGACTCTAAGATACACATTTCCATCTAATCTACTTATCTACATGAATACAGATAGACACATAGATAGATATACATAAAACCAAGTGATTACACTACTCAGCAAGGTAAATAAAGCTTCTTTTTAAAAAGTACATCACTTGGCTATTCTGAGCTATGATTTCCTCCTCTCAAGAAAAGGGTCAACTAGAAACCTCATTTTCATTTTCCACAAAATACAAGATTGATTCACTTGAATTAAATCCTCCTATCCATTTCACTCTGCCAGTAAGAAAGGGACCACTGATTGATAAATTTCAGATTTCTTCAAAAGCTTGTCTTCCTTCTCAACCAGTAAAACAACCAGGTCTTGCCCAAATCTCTCAGACTAAAGTCCATCTACCTTGCACAAGAAATGTCACTAAATTATTCAATTCAGCCACAACTGCCAGCTGACCAGCCAGCCCACCACCAATCTCCCCATCCCCAGTGAAACAATTAAGTATTGCATTCTTTTTCTGTCTTTCTTAATCTTAAATCAAGTAGAGAATCTCTGAAGAAGATACTTCAAAAGGAAAAGCCAGAAGGGGATTTTTTCAAAGCATTTTCTTGGGCACAAGTCAACACAAATGTGTTCCTATCTCACAGATGGCACATACCGGTGGCAGAGATTAACTTTTCCTGTGCCATAAATGAAAAGGTTGAGCAATAGCATGAAAGCAGCAGTTATTCGTTTCCAAAACGTTTTTTGTGTGTTGCCCTCTAGATTCTAGTGGCGCTCCCACTCCTGAATTTTAAAAATTAATCCAAGCAATGAGATACTGAATCAACTATTGCACCCACCTGGCCAGGAAACTCCGTTCCTTCAGAACAATCTAGCCAGGCATGCACGGAGTTCTCTTACAAGAATACCGGATGCTCCAGGAATCCCAGTCTCGCCAAAGCTGGCTCTCAATCTCAGGAGGGCTCCCCCGCAGCTACCAAGACTGTAGGAAGCGTCCACTCCTCCAAGCACAAGCAGCTTTTACCGGGCAGCAAGACGCCAAGTCAGCAGTCCAAGTCTATTACACCTACAGCCGACCCTCTTGCTGCCTGTCTTCCAGGGTAGGAAGGCCAAGTTCCTTCCTCCTCCTTCCTGCCAGGACAAGTTTCAAAAGCAACTCGTTTTCAGCAAGGGCAGCTTTCGTTTTCTCGAGCATTAAGGGGATAAAAAAAAAAGTCAAGAAAGCCTGAGAAAAACGAGATCACAGATGATTCACCTGCTGTCGGTCATCGTCCCCTCTCCCTCTCCCTCACCCTTCCCACTTTCCCTGAGCAGATAATCTCAAGGGGGAATTGACGCGGATGCTCCCAAACCACCAAGCTCACCGTTTCTCCCCTGGAACACGTCGCTTCCTTCTCCAGCTAGGACGAAACTCTGCAGAGCCGGCATCATCCTTTGGGGGACCCGAGGACAGCTCAGCTGCTCCCTAACCCCCTCCAATAATGTTAGGGGGACCTAACAGCTGTAGTCTTACTAGGGTCCGCCTAAGACTATTGGACGTGGTTAGGGGAGCAGCTGAGATTTGTGAAACACACCTGTGCCATGAATCCGTGCAGATTTCTGGCTCCTGGAGCTATGAGCATTTTCCAAGAGCCCAGTTCCCTGCAATAAAAACCAAGCCGTATGGTGCTTGTGAAGGCACAACACACAGCTGAGGGGGCTGAGGCTAAACCCAGCTCCCAGGCACCTGGAGCACAGGTTTGGAAAGGGGCAGGAGAGCACGTTTCTTGTTCCACGGATCAGTTACAGGGGCTCCAAGAGCAGGCCCGCCGTTCCAGACTGAAGCTGGATGTGGCAGTAATACAGCTGATCTTACTTTTGCTCTCTCTGGGTGGGAGTTGAGACCACTGAAAGCTGCCCCATTCCCAATAGCTTCCCGGGGACTCCCTTCCCAGCCCCAGGACTCTCCAGTGTGGGCGTTGTGGGCGTTGCTGCCCCCTTGTGGCATTTTAGATCCCTTCCTCCCCCATGGCCCACGAAACATAAAATTTGTTCATTGGATGGGAGTGGGGGAGAAGGTAGGTGCCAAAGACAGTGTTTCCGATCCAGCTAAGCAAATCTGCTTAGGGCATGGGGTTAAAACACTTGACTCCATTAATCATATCATGCTAGAAGAGACCTTGAGGTTATGCAGTTCAACAGCTGTATGTTTACAGACAAAGAAACTGAGGCCCAGAGAGGTTAGGTGACTTGTCCAAGGTGACACAAGGAATAGAGCTAAGAATCAAATTCAGATACTTCTTTTCCAGAGCTGAAGTTCTTTCAGGGGCAGCTAGCTGCTAGCTAGGAATGCTGGGCCCGCAGTCAGACAGACTCATTCCTGAGTTCAAATCTGGCTTCAGACATTTCCTAGCTGTGTGACCCTGGGCAAGTCCCTTAATGCTGTTTACCTCAGTTTCCTTATCTGTAAAATGATCTGGAGAAGGAAATGGCAAACGACTCCAATATCTTTGCCAAGAAAAGATCAAAATGGAGTCGCAGAGAGTCTGAAACAACTGAACGATAACTTATGCTTTGAGAGTCTCAGTTTCCTTATCTATAAAATGGGAATAATTCTTATACTATCCACCTTGCAGGGTTATTATGAAGAAAGCCTTTTGCAAAACTTAAGCAATCTATAAATATAATTTTTTCTGAGAGGTGATCAGTGTGTTGAAGATAGATTATACTGACTGTAAAATTTTCAGCATATACACCTTGGAAATCAGCAAATGCTACAAATTGGCTTGATTTGTCCTTTTGTTGGTTGTCTAGACTTAGGAAACTGATGAAGAAAATGTTAATAATGCAAATTAAACTTAGAAGTGTATTCTGTGCATTATTTTTGTTTGTTCCTTTTTGGAGAGCCAATTGTTAAAGATTTACCAGCACACTCAGAGCACTCTTGCTCAGGACTATATATTCTAGATTAAAGGGGACATAGACCTGAGGCAGGGAGAAATAGAAGATAATGAGGATCTGAATTAAGGTGATGGGACTGGAAGTAGACATGATGGGGCTGGGATCTGAACCACTAAAAGGAAAAGACCATTTTGGGGGGATCTAGACCCCAAAAAAGAAAAGCCCTGGACTTTTCCCAAATCTCTGCCGTTTGCCTGAGGCTATAATCCACTCAACTGGCCTTTCCTGGTGGCTACACCCAATCTCCCAATTCTGTCCTGTTACCTCTGCTTGCCCCAGCCACTTCTCACCCTGATCTTATCTAGATTCCATTCTTGCTTGGCCAGGTGGCCCAGGTTCCTGGCTCTTTGTTAACCTAATTAAGCCTAGCCTTCCATTATCTTTTATTGGCTGATAGCCCTGGAGGGGGGAGGTTATACTTCCCATCCTTGATTTTATCTAGACCCCATTTAACCTCCCAGACACTCCCATCAGGATTCTCCCAGGACCCTCTCTCAGTCATCCCAGCTTACTGGCCACTTCCATCAAGACACCCCTTCTCCAGGCCCACCCCACCATCCCAAACTACTTGGTCTCTCCTATATCCCTCCCATAGTTTTTCTATATATAAGATCCATCCTGGCTGCCATTTAGCAGCTGCGATTTCCTCATGCCTGAATCTACTATATGGCTCATCTGTAATAAACCTTATCTTTGGCTGAAAGAAGGCTTGGGTCAAATTCTTTCAGGTAGTACCAGCGTGTCATGATGTTGGGGTCCCAGCACCCCTAAACCTCTAGACCTCAACAGGGGACAGTGGACAGGGCACATCCTAGGCAGCAGATGGCTCTCAAATTTGTCTAAACATAAGGCTGGGCTGTCAACAACCCACCTACCCCTTTCTAACTGCCTTTTCACTTGTGGCTCCCCATGATACATATGAGCACAGGTATGATATGAGCACAGATTTGAATAGAGAATGGGCTGGGAGTGCTGCTGCCTGATCTATTCTCTCCTAAGAAGCAGTGTCACATGGGAGGAAGAGTGCTGGCCTCATCAGAAGACCTGGGTTCAATTTGTTGGTCTGCTAACTCATTAGCTGTGTGAGAGATGAACTCTCAGAAATGAAGCCTCCTCAAAGGTCAATAATTCTTGATCATTACTTTCAAAATCCTCCCAGCTGCCCCAGACCCTGGTTTTAAGCACATAACAGAAAGATTAAGCTCTGCCCCCAACCTGAACTGTTTGCCCTTAGCTTCTCTCTCTGTCTCTGGGATAAGGAGAAGGGGATAGGAAGAAACTATTTTGACCTAGAATGTAATCCCACCTCCCAGTCAAGGGGAATAAGGGATAGTGGTGGGTGGGGATTTGTTGGGTTAGGGTATATAATCCCGTTTCCTTTTGCTTGCTGTCATGCTCTCTCTCCTACTTGCACCAGGGGGAGATATTGTAATAAAGGTAACCTTTGCTTTCCACCTTGAGAAATCTGAGTTTAATTTGGGTTAGGGTCGCTGTCCCACACAGCTGTGAGACCTTAATGTCTCCAGGTCTCAATTTTCTTATCTGTAAATGGAAGTAATGCCTGCCTTGCTCTACCCCATAGAGCCTTGAGGAGTTAATGCATTTAGTAAATATAGCATCTAGTAGTATATGAATCACTTTGTAATACATATGTTTTTTAAAAATATTAGCTATTATGAACAAAATGAGTAAATAAAAGTATAATGGAAAAAGAACTAGATTTGAAGTCAGAAAATTGGATTCACATTCCAGCTGGGTGATCTTGGGCAAGTCATTGGTCCTCTGTAGGCCTCAGATTCCTTACATAAAACGAGAGAGTGTTAAGCTAAATGGTCTCGAAGATCCCTTCCAGATTTAAGTTCTATGAAGTATCTCCCTAGAAATATCTTTGATGGTAGAAAAGAAGATGGGGAGCAAAAACAATCCTATCCTATAATCACAACTTTGCCATTTTGCCCAAGGCCAACACTATGTATAGCAGTTCTTCACTAGCCAAGAGAATCAGGTGCCACCGTTTTTTTTTATCATACTATGTTTTGGAAATGCTTGCTTTTTATACCATAAATTAAAAATAAATAAAAAAAATTTAAAAACCACAGGAACTCAAAGCTATTAAGAAAAAAAAAGGAGCTTTGTAGGCTGGTATAGGAGTCAGATCAACCTGTAAATAAAATTGTCACAGAGGGAGGGCCCTGCCCAGCCTTGTAAATAAGTCTTAAAAGTTTTTAAGCCAAGAGGACCAATCCTCTAGGGCTGCCAAAATTGCACTGGGCCTTGACTACAACTGTCATTTAGAAATGACAATAACCAAAGACAAAGTCACAGCTTGGCCTCTATACCCTCTCTTTCTGGCCTCTGCCTCCTCTTTGATTCTGGCTGCCACTCTAGGTGCCCTCTGCTCACCTGCTGCCTCCAGGCTGTCTCAAGCACCCCACTCAAACACTAAGTAAGTGCCTTGTTTAGATACGCCCTCCCCATGCTCCCAAACTATTCTCCCTTCCACCTGTGCCCTACTTGGAAATGGAACAGGAGGCCTAGATTGGCCATTTAGTAGCTATGTGACCCTGCATAATCCATCGGAACTTCTCTGAGGCTGTCTATATAATTGAGATAATATCTGCCCCACCTGCCTTCACAATTTGTAAATTGGACAGCAGGAACACAAATGTTTTGTTTTTGCAAATCACTTCAACAAATGTTTATTGAATTCTGCTATGGAGAAAAGCCTTTGCCTACACCTGAGGGAGCTAGGAAGACTAATATCTAGGTGTAGGAGCTTAAGCCTACTAGGGAGAAATGAGATCTAAAAACTAAAAAGAGAAAAGTACGTAGTAGGGGATTGCTCAGTCTTAGGATTTTAGAAGAGGATAGGAGAGACAATACTTTAACCCAAAGACATGAGGTGTGACATGACATCTCAAGGTTGTTTTAAAAATCTCTAGGAGTGTTCCACAACCTGTCACGTAGGTGAGATTTTATTTTTGAGAGGGGGAAAACAATAGGATCTTTCCTCCACATAAACACCTGAATATTCTGCCATGCCAGGATGAAACCTTGTCAAAAATTAACATGGCCCTTTCTAGCCATCTCCTTCACCTATGACCCCTCAAAATCACTAAAATAAAAGAATATAAGTCTCTTTAGGAGAAGGAAGATTCACCTAGAGCTTCCTCTAAATTCCTTGAATCCATGGAGGAGGGATGGGAGAGAGGAGATAAATGAATGAATAGAATTTAAAAACTTAGGTTTGAGCTTCTGATCTTAACACCAACCAGCAAGGCGATCTAATTCTTTAACTACCCTATGCCTCTGTTTCTCTATCCTTAAAATGGAAATTGAAACTTTGCCTTACTTATTTCAGAAGGTTGGTACCTAGACCTTCAGGACTCTATGGGTATTCAAGGAGAACTAGCACCTCTGGTGTGAGGGCTTGGTGTGAGGGCCCTTTTTCAGGGCTGCTCATCCACCTTTGGAGTCCACCTGACTCACCCAGCTCTCACCTGTGGCTTCAAGGAGCTGTGGCATACTATTAAAACACTAGAGAGCACAGGAATAAATGGAGTTTTCCTTAAAATGCTAAGTAGCATCTATCTAAAACCATTGGCAAGCATTATATGTGATGGGGATAAGTCAGAAGCATTACCAGTAAGATCAGGGGTGAAACAAGGATGCCCGTTATCACTACTGTTATTCAATATTGTACTAGAAATGTTAGCTTTAGCAATAAGAGGAGAAAAAGAAATTGAAGGAATTAGAATAGGCATTGAAGAAATAAAGCTATCACCCTTTGCAGATGATATGATGGTATACTTAGAAATCCTCAAGAATCAACTAAAAAACTACTTGAAATAATTACAATTTAGCAAAGTTGCAGCACATAAAATAAATTCACATAAAACATCAGCATTTCTCTATATTTCTATATATAGCCCAGCAGCAAGAAATAGAAGACAGAAATTCCATTTAAAGTAATTGTAAACAACACAAAATATTTGGGATTCTATTGCCAAGACAAACCAGGGAACTATACGACCCAATTAAAGTCACATCTAAATAACTGGAGAAAGACCAGTTGCTCATGGGTAAGCTGAACTAATATAATGAAAATGACAATTCTACCTAAACTAATTGACTTTTTCAGTGCCATACCAAACTATCAAAAATTATTTTATAGAGCTAGAAAATACAATAAAATAATAATAAATAAATATAATACATACAAATTAAATTTTAAAAATTCATCTGAAAGAACAAAAGGTCCAGAATATAATGAGAAGAAATATGCTATAATATAAATATAAATAAATGAGAGAAATAATGAGAAGAAATGCAAGGGAATGTGGCCTAGCCATACTAGATCTAAAATTGTATTGTAACACTACAATCACCAAAATTACTTAGTACTGGCTAAGAAAAAGAATGGTAGATTCAGTAGAAACAGGTTAGAAACATGAGACACAGTAGGCAATGACCATAATGATCTATTGTTTGATAAACTCAAAGACTCCAGCTTCTGGGATAAGAACTCATTATTGAACAAAAACCGTTGGGAAAACTGGAAAAATAGCATGGCAGAAACTAGGCATAGACCAACATCTTACACCATATACCAGATAAGGTCCAAATGGGCACATAATTATAGACATAAAGGGTGAAGCTATAAACAAAATTAGGAGAGCAAGGAATAGTTTACCTGTCAGATCTACAGAGAAGGGAAGAATTTATGACCAAACAAGAGATAAGACAACATTATGAAATGCAAAGTGGATAATTTGCTTACATTGAAGTAAA
>NW_027555229.1:0-8161 GCF_003287225.1 Phascolarctos cinereus
TGTTTAAAACAAAGAGATGTCTTTAACTGTTGGATGGCCTGCGTTAGGCTTCCCTGTGTTTACAAATTGTAAAACAAAGAATACGAGGAATGTTAGCTAGTGCTGAGAAAATCTCAACGATACAACGCGGGTTCTGTATACCCGTGTACTGCCTGCACCGAATGCTTAGAGAACGTTGGAGTTATCTTCCACTTTTCTGTTTCAACCAAAGACATATTTTTTACCTCTTGGATGCCCTGCGTTAAGCTTCCCTGTCTTTACAAAGAGGAAAAGAAAGAATACGAGGAATGTTAAAAAGTGCCTAGAAAATCTCAACTACACAACGCGGGTTCTCTATAGTCGTGTACTGCCTGGACCGAATTGCTTAGAGAGCGTTGGAATTATCCTTTCACTTTTCTCCATCAAACAAACAGATATCTTAGCTATTGGATGGCCTGCATGAAGCTTCCTTGTCTTTACAAACGGCAACAGAAAGAATACGAGGAATGTTAAAAAGTGCCGAGAAAATCTCAGCTATACAACGCGGGTTCTCTATAGTCGTGTACTGCCTGGACCGGATACCTTAAAGAACGTTGGAGTTATCCTTCCACTTTTCTGTTTAAGACAAAGACATATCTGTTAGCTGTTGGATGGCCTACGTTAGGCTTCCCTGTGTTTGCAAATTGTGAAAGAAAGAATACGAGGAATGTTAGGAAGCGCTGAGAAAATCTCAACCATACAACGCTGGTTCTGTACAGCCGTGTACTGCCTGAACCGCATTGCTTAGAGATCGTTGGAGTTATCCTTACACTTTTCTCTTTCAAACAAAGAGATATCTTTTCGCTATTGGGTGGACTGCCTGAACCTTCCCTGTCTTTACAAACGGTAAAGGAAATAATACTAGGAACGTTAGCTAGTGCTGAGAAAATCTGAACCATACAACGCTGGTTCTGTATACCCGTGTACTGCCTGCACCGAATTGCTTAGAGAACGTTGGAGTTATACTTCCACTTTTCTCCTTGAAACACAGAGATATCTTTTACCTCTTGGATATTCTGCGTTAAGCTTCCCTGTCTTTACAAACTGCAAAAGAAAGAATACGAGGAATTTTAGCAAGTGCTACGAAAATCTCAACCATACAACGCTGATTCTGTATACCCGTCTACTGCCTGGACCGAATACCTTAAAGAACGTTGGAGTTGTCCTTCCACTTTTCTCTTTCAAACAAAGAGATATATTTTAGCTGTTGGATGTCCTGCGTTAAGCTTCCCAGTCTTTACAAACTGCAAAAGAAAGAATGCGAGGAATGTTAGAAAGTGCTGAGAAAATCTCAAGTGAACGACGCTGATTCTGTAGAGTCCTGTACTCCCTGGACCGAATTGCTTAGAGAAAAGTTGGAGTTGTCCTTCCACTTTTCTGTTTCAAACGAAGAGATACCTTTTAGCTGTTGGATGTCCTGTGTTAAGATTCCCTGTCTTTACAAACTGCAAAAGAAAGAATACGAGGAATGTTAGAAAGTGCCGAGAAAATCTCAACCATACAACGCAGCTTCTGTATACCCGTTTATTACCTGTACTGAATTGTTTAGAGAACGTTGGTGTTATCCTTCCACATTTCTGGTTCAAGCAAAGAGATATCTTTTACCTGTTGGATGTCCTGCGTTAAGCTTCCCTGTCTTTACAAAGTGCAAATAAAAGAATACGAGGAATGCTAGCTAGTGGTGAGAAAATCTCAACCACAAAACGCGGGTTCTGTATACCCGTGTACTGCCGGGACTGAATTTCTTAGAGAACGTTGGAGTTATTCTTCCACTTTTCTGTTTAAAACAAAGACATGTCTGTTAGCTGTTGGATGGCCTGCGTTAGGCTTCCCTGTGTTTACAAATTGTAAAAGAAAGAATACGAGGAATGTTAGCAAGTGCTGAGAAAATTTCAACAATACAACGCTGGTTCTCTATAGTCGTGTACTACCTGGACCGAATTGCTTAGAGAACGTTGCAGTTATCCTTCCACTTTTGTGTTTAAAACAAAGAGATGTCTTTTAGCTGTTGAATGGCCTGAGTTAGGCTTCCCTGTGTTTACAAAGTGTAAAAGAAAGAATACAAGGAATGTTAGCTAGTGGTGAGAAAATCTCAACCATACAATGCTGGTTCTGTAGAGGCGTGCACTGCCTGGACCGCATTGCTTAGAGAACGTTGGAGTTATCCTTGCACTTTTCTCTTTGAATCAAAGAGATATGTTTTACCTGTTGGAAGGCCTGCGTTAAGCTTCCCCTGTCTTTACAAACGGCAAAAGAAGGAATACGAGGAATGTTAGCAAGTAATGACAAAATCTCAACCATACAACGCTGGTTTTGTAGAGTCGTGTGCTGACCAGACCGAATTGCTCAGAGAACGTTGGAGTTATCCTTCCACTTTTCTTCATCAAACAAACAGATATCTTAGCTGTTGGATGGCCTGCATGAAGCTTCCTTGTCTTTACAAACGGCAAAAGAAAGAATGCGAGGAATGTTAGCAGGTGCTGAGAAACCATCAATCATACAACGCTGGTTCTCTATAGTCGTGTACTGGCTGGACCGAATTGCTGAGTGAACGTTGGAGTTATCCTTCCACTTTTCTCTTTGAATCAAAGACATATCTTTTACCTCTTGGATGGCCTGCGTTAAGCTTCCCTGTCTTTCCAAACTGCAAAAGAAAGAATACGAGGAATGTTACCAAGTGCTCAGAAAATCTCAACCATACAACGCTGATTTTGTAGAGTCTTGTACTCCCTGGACCGAATTGCTTAGAGAACGTTGGAGTTATCCTTCCACTTTTCTCTTTGAAAGAAAGAGATATCTTAGTTGTTGAATGCCCTGCATTAAGCTTCCCTGTCTTTAGAAACGGCAAAGGAAAGAATACTAGGTATGTTATCAAGTGTTGAAAAAATCTGAACCATACAACGCGGGTTCTCTATAGTCGTGTAGTGCCTGGACCGAATTGCTTAGAGAACTTTGGAGTTATCCTTTCCAATTTGTCTTCCAAGCAAAGAGATAACTTTTAGCTGTTGAATGGCCTGCGTTAAGCTTCCCTCTCTTTACAAACTGCAAACGAAAGAATAGGAGGAATGTTAGAAAGTGCCGAGAAAATCTCAACCATACAACGCTGCTTCTGTGTACCCCTTTACTGCCTGGACTGAATTGCTTAGAGAACGTTGGAGTTATCCTTCCACATTTCTCGTTCAAGAAAAGAGATATCTTTTACCTGTTGGATGTCCTGCGTTAAGCTTCCCTGTCTTTACAAAGTGCAAACGAAAGAATATGAAAAATGTTAGCTAGTGGTGAGAAAATCTCAACCATACAACTCTGGTTCTGTAGAGGCGTGTACTGCCTGGACCGCATTGCTTAGAGAACGTTGGAGTTTTCCTTCCACTTTTCGGTTTAAAACAAAGAGATGTCTTTTAGCTGTTGAATGGCCTGCGTTAGGCTTAACTGTGTTTACAAATTATGAAAGAAAGAATACGAGGAATGTTAGCAAGTGCTGAGAAAATCTCAACCATACAACGCTTGTTCTGTAGGGGCGTGTACTCCCTGGACCGAAGTGCTTAGAGAACGTTGGAATTATCATTACACTTTTCTCCATCAAACAAACAGATATCTTAGCTGTTGGGTGGCCTGCATGAAGCTTCCTTGTCTTTACAAACGGCAAAAGAAAGAATACGAGGAATGTTAGAAACTGGCGAGAAAATCTCAACCATACAACGCTGCTTCTGTATACCCGTTTACTGCCTGGACCGAATTGCTTAGAGAACGTTGGAGTTATCCTTCCACTTTTCTCTTTCAAACAAACAGATATATTTTAGCTGTTGGATGTCCTGCGTTAAGCTTCCTAGTCTTTACAAACTGCAAAGGAAAGAATACGGGGAAGGTTAGAAAGTGCTGAGAAAATCTCAACCATATGACACTGATTCTGTAGAGTCCTGTACTCCCTGGACCGAATACCTTAAAGAACGTTGGAATTATCCTTCCACTTTTCTGTTTAAAACAAAGAGATGTTTTTTAGCTGTTGGATGGCCTGCGTTAGGCTTCCCTCTGTTTACAAACTGCAAAAGAAAGAATACGGGGAATGTTAGCTAGTGGTGAGAAAATCTCAACCATACAACGCGGATTCTGTATACCCGTGTACTGCCTGGACCGAATTGCTTAGAGAACGTTGGAGCTATCCTCGCACTTTTCTCTTTGCATCGAAGAGATAACTTTTACCTGTTGGATGGCCTGCGTTAAGCTTCCTAGTCTTTACAAACTTCAAAAGAAAGAATACGAGGAATGTTAGAAAGTAATGACAAAATCTCAAGCACACAACGCTGCTTTTGTAGAGTCGTGTACTGGTCAGACCGAATTGCTTAGAGAACGTTGGAGTTATCCTTCCACTTTTCTGTTTAAAACAAAGAGATGTCTTTTAGCTGTTGGATGGCCTGCGTTAGGCTTCCCTGTGTTTACAAATTGTAAAAGAAAGAATACGAGGAATGTTAGAAAGTGCCGAGAAAATCTCAACCATACAACGCTGATTCTGTATACCCGTGTACTGCCTGGACCGAATACCTTAAAGAACGTTGGAGTTATCCTTCCACTTTTCTCGTTCAAGCAAAGAGATATCTTTTACCTGTTGGATGTCCTGCGTCAAGCTTCCCTGTCTTTACAAACTGCACGCGAAAGGATACGAGGAATGTTAGCAAGTGCTCAGAAAATCTCAACCATACACCGCTGATTCTGTATACCCGTGTACTGCCTGGACCGAATACCTTAAAAAACGTTGGAGTTATACTTCCACTTTTCTCGTTCAAGCAAAGAGATGTCTTTTACCTCTTGGATGTCCTGCGTTAAGCTTCCCTGTCTTTAGAAACTGCAACAGAAAGAATACGAGGAATGTTAGCTAGTGGTGAGAAAATCTCAACCATACAACGCTGATTCTGTATACCCGTGTACTGCCTGGACCGAATACCTTAAAGAACGTTGGAGTTATCCTTCCACTTTTCTCTTTCAAACAAGCAGATATATTTTAGCTGTTGGATGTTCTGCGTTAAGCTTCCTAGTCTTTACAAACTGCAAAAGAAAGAATACGAGGAAGGTTAGAAAGTGCTGAGAAAATCTCAACCATACGACACTGATTCTGTAGAGTCCTGTACTCCCGGGACCGAATTGCTTTGAGAACGTTGGAGTTGTCCTTCCACTTTTCTCTTTCAAACGAAGAGACACTTTTTAGCTGTTGGATGTCCTGCGTTAAGCTTCCAGTCTTTACAAACTACAAAAGAAAGAATACGAGGAATGTTAGCAAGTGCTGAGAAAATCTCAACCATACAACGCTGGTTCTGTAGATGCGTGGACTGCCTGAATCGCATTGCTTAGAGAACGTTGGAGTTATCCTTCCACTTTTCTGTTTAAAACAAAGAGATGTCTTTTAGCTGTTGGATGGCCTGCGTTAGGCTTCCCTGTGTTTACAAAGCGTAAAAGAAAGAATACGAGGAATGTTAGCTAGCGGTGAGAAAATCTCAACCATACGACGCTGGTTCTGTATACCCGTGTGCTCCCGGGACCGAATTGCTTAGAGAACGTTGGAGTTATCCATGCACTTTTCTCTTCCAAACGAAGAGATATCTTTTAGTTGTTGAATGCCCTGCGTTAAGCTTCCCTGTTTTTACAAACGGGAAAAGAAAGAATACGAGGAATGTTAAAAAGGGCCTAGAAAATCTCAACTGTACAACGTGGGTTCTCTATAGTCGTGTACTGCCTGGACCGAATTGCTTAGAGAACGTTGGAGTTATCCTTCCACTTTTCTCTTTCAAAACACAGATATCTTTCACCTCTTGGATGTCCTGCGTTAAGCTTCCCTGTCTTTACAAACTGAAAAAGAAAGAATACGAGGAATGTTAGCTAGTGGTGAGAAAATCTCAACCATACAACGCTGATTCTGTATACCCGTGTACTGCCTGGACCGCATACCTTAAAGAACGTTGGAGTTATCCTTCCACTTTTCTCTTTCAAACAAAGAGATATATTTTAGCTGTTGGATGTTCTGCGTTAAGCTTCCAGGCTTTACAAACTGCAAAAAGAATACGAGGAATGTTAGAAAGTGCTGAGAAAATCTCAACCATATGACACTAATTCTGTAGAGTCCTGTGCTCCCTGGACCGAATTGTTTAGAGAACGTTGGAGTTGTTCTTCCAGTTTTCTCTTTCAAACGAAGAGATACCTTTTAGCTGTTGGATGCCCTGCGTTAAGCTTCCCTGTCTTTACAAACGGAAAAAGAAGGAATACGAGGAATGTTAGAAAGTTCCGAGAACATCTCAACCATACAACGCGGGTTCTGTATACCCGTCTACTGCCTGGACCGAATTGCTTAGAGAACGTTGAATTTATCCTTCCACTTTTCTGTTTAAACCAAAGACATGTCTTTTAGTTGTTGGATGGCCTACGTTAGGCTTCCCTGTGTTTACAAATTGTAAAGAACGAATACGAAGAATGTTATCAAGTGCTGAGAAAGTCTCAACCACACTACGCTGTTTCTGTAGAGGCGTGTACTGCCTGGACCGCATTGCTTAGAGAACGTTGGACTTATCCTTCCACTTTTTTGTTTCAAACAAAGAGATGTCTTTTAGCTCTTGGATGGCCTGCGTTAGGCTTTCCTGTGTTTACAAATTGTAAAAGAAAGAATACTAGGAATGTTAGCAAGTGCTGAGAAAATCTCAACCATACAACCCTGGTTCTGTATACCCGTGCTCTGCCTGGAGCAAATTGCTTAGAGAACGTTGGAGTTCTCCTTCCACTTTTCTCTTCCAAGCAAAGACATATCTTTTACTATTGGGTGTCCTGCGTAAAGCTTACCTGTCTTTACAAACTGCAAACGAAAGAATATGAGGAATGTTAGCAAGTTCTAAGAAAATCTCAACCATACAACGCTGATTCTGTATACCCGTGTACTGCCTGGAACGCATACCTTAAAGAACGTTGGAGTTATCCTTCCACTTTTCTGTTTCAAACAAAGAGATGTCTTTTACCTGTTGGATGGCCTGCGTTAAGCTTCCCAGTCTTTACAAACTTCAAAAGAAAGAATACGAGGAATGTTAGAAAGTAATGACAAAATCTCAACCATACAACGCTGCTTTTGTAGAGTCGTGTACTTGTCAGACCGAATTGCTTAGAGAACGTTGGAGTTATCCTTCTACTTTTCTCCATCAAACAAACAGATATCTTAGCTGTTGAATGGCCTGCATGAAGCTTCCTTGTCTTTACAAACGGCAAAAGAAAGAATACGAGGAATGTTAGAAAGTGCCGAGAAAATCTCCACTATACATCGCGGGTTCTCTATAGTCGTGTACTCCCTCGTCCGAATTGCTTAGAGAACGCTGGAGTTATCCTTTCACTTTTCTCTTTCAAACGAATACATATCTTTTAGCTGTTCAATGCCCTGTGTTACGCCTCCCTGTCTTTACAAACGGCAAAAGAAAGAATACGAGGAATATTAAAAAGTGCCGAGAAAATCTCAGCTATACAACGCGGGTTCTCTATACGTGTACTGCCTGGACTGAATTGCTTAGAGAACGTTGGAATTCTCCTTCCACTTTTCTCTTTCAAACGAAGAGATATCTTTTAGCTGTTGGATGTCCTGCGTTAAGCTTCTCTGTCTTTGCAAACGGCAAAGGAAAAAATACTAGGAAGGTTATCAAGTGCTGAGAAAATCTCAACCATACAACGCTGATTCTGTATACCTGTGTACTGCCTGGACCGAATTGCTTAAAGAAGGTTGGAGTTATCCTTTCACATTTCTCGTTCAAGTAAAGAGATACCTTTTACCTGTTGGATGTTCTGCGTTAAGCTTCCCTGTCTTTACAAAGTGCAAACGAAAGAATACGAGGAATGTTAGCTAGTGGTGAGAAAATCTCAACCATAAAACGCGGGTTCTGTGTACCCGTCTACTGCCTGGACCGAATTGCTTAGAGAACGTTGGAGTTCTCCTTCCACTTTTCTGTTTAAAACAAAGAGATGTCTTTTAGCTGTTGGAAGGCCTGCGTTAGGCTTCCCTGTGTTTACAAATTGTAAAAGAAAGAATACGAGGAATGTTCGCAAGTGCTGAGAAATCTCAACCACAACGCTGGTTTTGTAAGAGGCGTGTGCTGACCAGACCGAATTGCTCAGAGAACGTTGGAGT
>NW_027555230.1:0-8154 GCF_003287225.1 Phascolarctos cinereus
TCAAAACCAAGGGATATCTTTTAGCAGTTCTATGGCCAGCGTTAAGCTTCCTTCTCTTTAAAAACGACAAAAGACAGAATACGAGGAATGTTTAGCAAGAGCTGAGAAAATCTCAACCACCATACCACGCTGGTCTGTGTATAGCCGTTGTACTGCCTGATCGAATTGCTTTACGAACGTTGGATATCCTTCCACTTTCCTCTTTCAAACAAGGAGATAGTTTTGAACTGTTGGATGTCCTGCGTTAAGCTTCCATTTCTTTACAAACTGCTAAAGAAAGAATACGTGGACTGTTAGCAAGTGCTGAGAATATCTCAACCATGCAACGCTGGTTCTGTACAGTTGTGTACTGACTCGACCGAATTGCTTAGAGAACGTTGGAGTTACCTTCCACTTTTCTCTTTGAAACCAAAAGATATCTTTTAGCAGTTGAATGGCTTGCGGTAACCTTCCATTTCTTTACAAACTGCTAAAAAATACGTGGACTGTTAGCAAGTGCTGAGAATATCTCAACCATGCAACGCTGGTTTTGTACAGTCGTGTACTGACTCGACCGAATTGCTTGGAGAACGTTGGAGTTATCCTTCCACTTTTCTCTTTCAAACAAACAGATATCTTTCAGCTGTTGGATGGCCTGCGTAAGGCTTCCCTGTCTTTGCAAACTGCAAAAGAAAGAATACGAGGAATGTTAGCAAGTGCAGAGAAAATCTCAACCATACACCCCTGGTTCCGTATACCCGTGTACTGCCTAGACCGAATTGCTTAGAGAACTTTGGAGTTATCCTTCCACTTTTCTCTTTCAAACCACGAGATATGTTTTAGCAGTTGGATGGCCAGCGTTAAGCTTCCTTCTCTTTAAAAACGACAAAAGAAAGAATACGAGTAATGTTATCAAGTGCTGAGAAAATCTCAAACATACAACGCTGGTCCTGTAAAATCCTGTAATGCCTGGACTGAATTGCTTAGAGAACCTTGGAGTTGTCCTTCCACTTTTCTCTTTCAAAGAAAGAGCTATCTTTGAGATGTTAGATGTCCTGCGGTAAGCTTCCCTCCCTATACAAACTGCAAAAGAAAGAATAAAAGGAATGTTAGCAGGTGCTGAGAAAATCTCGACCATACAACGCTGGTTCTGCATAGCCGTGTCGTGCCTGGACCGAATTGCTTAGAGAACGTTGGAGTTATCCTTCCACTTTTCTCTTTCAAACAAAGAGATATCTTTTAGCTGTTGGATGGCCTGCGTTAAGATTCCCTGTCTTTACAATCTACAAAAGAAAGAATTCGAGGAATGTTAGCAAGTGCTGAGAACATCTCAACCATACAAAGCTGGTTCTGTATTGTCTTCTAATGACTGGACCGAATTGCTTAGAGAACGTTGGAGATATTCTGCCACTTTTCTCTTTCAAACCAAGTGATATCTTTTAGCAGTTGTATGGCCAGCGTTAAGCTTCCTTCTCTTTAAAAACGACAAAAGAAAGAATACGAGTAATGTTATCAAGTGCTGAGAAAATCTCAAACATACAACGCTGGTCCTGTAAAATCCTGTAATGCCTGGACTGAATTGCTTAGAGAACCTTGGAGTTGTCCTTCCACTTTTCCCTTTCAAAGAAAGAGCTATCTTTGAGATGTTAGATGTCCTGCGGTAAGCTTCCCTCCCTATACAAACTGCAAAGAAAGAATAGAGAATGTTAGCAAGAGCTGAGAAAAATCTCAACCATATAACGCTTGTTCTTATACCTGTGCTGCCTGGACCGAATTGCTTAGAGAACGTTGGAGTTTTCCTTCCACTTTTCCCTTTGAAACAAAGATATCTTTTAGCAGTTGGATGGCCGTCGTCAAGTTTCCCTGTCTTCACAAACTGCAAAAGAAACAATACTAGGAATGCTAGCAAGAGCTGAGAAAATCTCAACCATACAACGCTGGTTCTGTATATACCGTTATACTGCCGGACCGATTGCTTACAGAATGTTGTAGTTATCCTTCCACTTTTATCTTTCAAACCAAGGGATATCTTTCAGCAGTTGGATATTCTGCTTTAAGCTTCGCTTTCTTTACAAACTGCAAAAGAAACAATACGAGGAATGTTAGCAAGAGCTGAGAAAATCTCAACCATGCAACACTGGTTCTGTATAGCCGTGTACTGCCTGGACCGAATTGCTTAGAGAACGTTGGAGTTATCCTTCCACTCTTCTATTTCAAGCCAAGTGATACCTTTTAGCTGTTGAATAGCATCCGTCAATCTTCCTTGTCTTTACAAACGACAAAAGAAAGAATACGAGGAATGTTAGCAAGAGCTGAGAAAATCTCAACCATACAACGCTGATTCTGTATAGCAGTGTGCTGCCTGCACCGTATTGCTTAGAGAACGTTGGAGTTATCGTTTCACTTTTCTCTTTCAAACCAAGAGATATCTTTTAGCAGTTGGATGTCCTGCGTTAAGCTTCCCTCTCTTTACAAACTGCAAAAGAAAGAATACGAGAAATGCTAGCAAGTGCTGAAAAAATCTCCAGCATACAACACCGGTTCTCTATACCCGTGTACTGCCTGGACCGAATTGCTTAGAGAACGTTGGAGTTATCCTTCCACTTTTCTCTTTCAAACAATGAGATGTCTTTTAGCTGTTGGATGGCCTGCGTAAAGCTTCCCTGTCTTTGCAAACTGCAAAAGAAAGAATACGAGGAAATTTAGCAAGTGCAGAGAAAATCTCAACCATACACCGCTGGTTCCGTATACCCGTGTACTGCCTAGACCGAAATGCTTAGAGAACTTTGGAGTTATCCTTCCACTTTTCTCTTTCAAACCACGAGATATCTTTTAGCAGTTGGATTGCCTGCGTTAAGCTTCCCTCTCTTTACAAACTGCAAAAGAAAGAATACGAGAAATGCTAGCAAGTGCTGAGAAAATCTCCAGCATACAACACCTGTTCTCTATACCCGTGTACTGCCTGGACCAAATTGCTTAGAGAATGTTGGAGTTATCCTTCCACTTTTCTCTTTCAAATAAAAAGATATCTTTTAGCTGTTGGATGGCCTGCGTTAAGATTCCCTGTCTTTACAATCTACAAAAGGAAGAATTCGAGGAATGTTACCAAGTGCTGAGAACATCTCAACCATACAAAGCTGGTTCTGTATTGTCTTCTAATGACTGGACCGAATTGCTTAGAGAACGTTGGAGTTACCTTCCACTTTTCTCTTTGAAACCAAAAGATATCTTTTAGCAGTTGAATGGCTTGCGGTAAGCTTCCCTGGCTTTACAAAGTGCAAAAGAAGCAATACGAGGAATGTTAGCAAGAGCTGAGAAAATCTCAACCATACCACGCTGGTTCTGTATAACCGTGTACTGCCTGGACCGAATTGCTTAGCGAACGTTGGAGTTATCCTTCCACTTTCCTGTTTCAAACAAGGAGATATTTTTGAACTATTGGATGGCCTGCGTAAAGCTTCCCTGTCTTTGCAAACTGCAAAAGAAAGAATACGAGGAATGTTAGCAAGTGCAGAGAAAATCTCAACCATACACCCCTGGTTCCGTATACCCGTGTACTGCCTAGACCGAATTGCTTAGAGAACTTTGGAGTTATCCTTCCACTTTTCTCTTTCAAACCACGAGATATGTTTTAGCAGTTGGATGGCCTGCGTTAAGTTTCCCTGTCTTTACAAACTGCAAAAGAATGAATTCGAGGAATGTCAGCAAGTGCTGAGAAAATCGCAACCATACAACGCTGGTTCTGTATAGCCGTATACTTTCTGGACCGAATTGTTTAGATAACGTTGGAGGTATGCCTCCACTTTTCCCTTTCAAACCAAGGGATATCTTTTAGCAGTTGGATGGCCAGCGTTAAGCTTCCTGCTCTTTAAAAACGGCAAAAGAAAGAATACGAGGAATGTTACCAAGTGCTGAGAAAACCTCAACCATACAACGCTGCTTCTGTAAAATCCTGTAATGCGTGGACCGAACTTCTTAGAGAACCTTGGAGGTGTCCTTCCACTTTTCTCTTTGAAAGAAAGAGATATCTTTTAGCAGTTGGATCTCTTGCGTTAAGCTTTCGTGTCTTTACAAACTGTAAAAGAAATAATACGATGAATATTTGAAAAAGCTGAGAAAATCTCAACCATACCACGCTGGTTCTGTGTATCGGCGTGCTGCCTGGTACGAATTGCTTACAGAACGTTGGAGATATCCTTCCACTTTTTTCTTTCAAACCAAGGGATATCTTTTGGCAGTTGTATGGCCACCGTTAAGCTTCCTTCTCTTTAAAAACGACAAAAGAAAGAATACGAGTAATGTTATCAAGTGCTGAGAAAATCTCAAACATACAACGCTGGTCCTGTAAAATCCTGTAATGCCTGGACTGAATTGCTTAGAGAACCTTGGAGCTGTCCTTCCACTTTTCTCTTTCAAAGAAAGAGCTATCTTTGAGATGTTAGATGTCCTGCGGTAAGCTTCCCTCCCTATACAAACTGCAAAAGAAAGAATAAGAGGAATGTTAGGAAGAGCTGAGAAAATCTCAACCATACAACGCTTGTTCTGTATACCTGTGTACTGCCTGGACCGAATTGCTTAGAGAACGTTGGAGTTTTCCTTCCACTTTTCCCTTTGAAACAAAGATATCTTTTAGCAGTTGGATGGCCGTCGTCAAGTTTCCCTGTCTTCACAAACTGCAAAAGAAACAATACTAGGAATGTTAGCAAGAGCTGAGAAAATCTCAACCATACAACGCTGGTTCTGTATAGCCGATACTGCCGGGACCGAGTTGCTTACAGAATGTTGTAGTTATCCTTCACTTATCTTTCAAACCAAGGGATATCTTTCAGCAGTTGGATATTCTGCTTTAAGCTTCGCTTTCTTTACAAACTGCAAAAGAAAGAATACGAGGAATGTTAGCAAGAGCTGAGAAAATCTCAACCATGCAACGCTGGTTCTGTATAGCCGTGTACTTCGTGGACTGAATTGCTTAGCGAACGTTGGAGTTATCCTTCCACTTTTCTCTTTGAAACAAAGAGATATTTTTGAACTGTTAGATGTCCTGCGTTAAGCTTCCCTTTCTTTACAAACTGCAAGAAAAGAATACGAGGAATGTTAGCAAGTGCAGAGAAAATCTCAACCATACAACGCTGGTTCTGTATAGACGTGTACTGCTGGACCGAATTGCTTAGCGAACGTTGAAGTTATCGTTCCACTTTTCTCGTTCAAACAAAGATATATCTTTAGCTGTTGGATGTCCTGCGTTAAGCTTCCCTGTCTTTACAAACTGGAAAAAGAAATAATACGAGAAATGCTAGCAAGTGCTGAGGAAAATCTCATCCATACAACACTGGTTCTGTATACCCGTTGTAACCTGGACCGAATTGCTTAGAGAACGTTGGAGTTATCCTTCCACTTTTCTCTTTGAAACAAAGAGATATCTTTTGGCAGTTGGATGGCCGGCGTTAAGCTTCCCTGTCTTTACAAACTGCCAAAGAATGAATATGAGGAATGTTAGCAAGTGCTGAGAAAATCTCAACCATACAACGCTGGTTCTGTAAAATCCTGTAATACGTGGACCGAACTTATTAGAAAACATTGGAGGTGTCCTTCCACTTTTCTCTTTGAAAGAAAGAGATATTTTTCAGCAGTTGGATGGCTTGCGGTAAGCTTCCCTGTCTTTACAAACTGCAAAAGAAAGAATACGATGAATGTTAGCAAGAGCTGAGAAAATGTCAACCATACAACGCTGGTTCTGTATAGACGTGTACTTCCTGGACTGAATTGCTTAGCGACCGCTGGAGTTATCCTTCCACTTTTCTGTTTTAAACAAAGAGATATTTTTGAACTGTTAGATGTCCTGCGTTAAGTTTTCCTGTCTTTACAAACTGCAAGAAAAAGAATTCGAGGAATGTTAGCAAGTGCTGAGAAAATCTCAACCTTACAACGCCGGTTCTATATTGTCCTGTAATGCCTAGGCCGAATTTCTTAGAGAACGTTGGAGTTATCCTTACACTTTTACCTTTGAAACACAGAGATATCTTTTAGCTGTTGGATTGCCTGAGTTAAGATTCCCTGTCTTTACAAACTGCTAGAAAAAGGATACGAGGAATGTTAGCAAGTGCTGAGAAATTCTCAACCATACAACGCTGCTTCTGTAAAATCGTGTAATGCTTGGACCGAACTTCTTTGAGAACCTTGGAGTGTCCTTCACTTTTCTCTTTGAAAAGAAAGACATATCTTTTAGCAGTTGGATGGCTTGCGTTAAGCTTTCGTGTCTTTACAAACTGCAAAAGAAATAATACGATGAATGTTTGAAAGATCTGAGAAAATCTCAACCATACAACGCTGGTTTTGTATAGACGTGTACTGCCTGGACAGAATGACTTAGCGAACGTTGTAATTATCCTTCCACTTTTCTGTTTCAAACAAAGAGATATCTTTGAACTGTGGGATGTCCTGCGTTAAGCTTCCCTGTCTTTACAAACTGCAAAAGAAAGAATAAGAGGAATCTTAGCAAGTGCTGAGAAAATCTCAAATATACAACGCTGGTTCTTTATAACCGTGTACTGCCCCGACCGAATTGTTTAGAGAACGTTGGAGTTATCGTTCCACTTTTCTCTTTTAAACAAAGATATATGTTTTAGGTGTTGGATGACCTGGGTTAAGCTTCCCTGTCTTTACCAACTGCAAAGGAAAGAATTCGAGGAATGTTAGAAAGTGCTGAGAAAATCTCAACCATACAACGCTGGTTCTGTATAGACCTGTAATGCCTGGACCGAATTGCTTAGCGAACGTTGGAGTTATCCTTCCACTTTTCTCTTTCAAACCACGAGATATGTTTTAGCAGTTGGATGGCCGGCGTTAAGCTTCCCTGTCTTTACAAAGTACAAAAGAAAGGATACCAGGAATGTTAGCAAGCGCTGAGAAAATCTCAACGATACAACGCTGGTTCTGTATAGCCGTATACTTCTTGGACGAATTGCTTAGATAACGTTGGAGTTATCCTCCACTTTTTCTCTTTCAAACGAAAGGGATATCTTTTAGCAGTGGGATGGCCCGCGTTAAGTTTCCCTGTCTTTACCAACTGCAAAGGAAAGAATTCGAGGAATGTTAGAAAGTGCTGAGAAAATCTCAACCATACAACGCTGCTTCTGTATAGACCTGTAATGCCTGGACCGAATTGCTTAGCGAACGTTGGAGTTATCCTTCCGGTTTCTCTTTGAAACAAAGAGATATCTTTTGGCAGTTGGATGGCCGGCGTTAAGCTTCCCTGTCTTTACAAAGTACAAAAGAAAGGATACCAGGAATGTTAGCAAGCGCTAAGAAAATCTCAACCATACAACGCTGGTTCTGTATAGTCGTGTACTGACTCCACCGAATTGCTTAGAGAACGTTGGAGTTATCCTTCCACTTTTCTCTTTCAAACCATGAGATATCTTTCAGATTTTGGATGGCTTGCGGTAAGCTTCCCTTTCTTTACAAACTGCAAGAAAAAGAATACGAGGAATGTTAGCAAGTGCAGAGAAAATCTCAACCATACAACGCTGCTTCTGTATAGACGTGTACTTCCTGGATTGAATTGCTTAGCGAAAGTTGAAGTTATCCTTCCACTTTTCTGTTTTAAACAAAGAGATATTTTTCAACTCTTAGATGTCCTGCGTTAAGCTTCCCTTTCTTTACAAACTGCAAGAAAAAAAAATACGAGGAATGTTAGCAAGTGCTGAGAAAACCTCAACCATACAACGCTGGTTCGGTATAGACGTGTACTGCCTGGACCGAATTGCTTAGAGAACGTTGAATTTATCCTTCCACTTTTCTGTTTCAAACAAAGAGGTACTTTTGAACAGTTGGATGTCCTGCGTTAAACTTCCCTGTCTTTACAAACTGCAAAAGAAAGAATTCGAGGAATGTTAGCAAGTGCTGAGAAACTCTCAACCTTGCAACGCCGGTTCCATATTGTCCTGTAATGCCTAGGCCAAATTTCTTAGAGAACGTTGGAGTTATCCTTCCACTTTTACCTTTGAAACACAGAAATATATTTAGCTGATGGATTGCCTGAGTTAAGATTCCTTGTCTTTACAAACTGCAAAAGAAAGAATACGAGAAATGCTAGCAAGTGCTGAGAAAATCTCCAGCATACAACACCTGTTCTCTATACCCGTGTACTGCCTGGACCAAATTGCTTAGAGAATG
>NW_027555231.1:0-8136 GCF_003287225.1 Phascolarctos cinereus
TTTCTATTTATTCTTCTAAGAAGTTTTCATGGACACCTCATCCTACTCAGCTTATCCCAAACCTTAATTACACTGAGGAGTCTTCACTGGGACATCCCATTCAATGTTCAGAGGAAGATAATGAAGTAAAAAAAAAAAGCCACTGCTGCACTAAAAGTAAGGTCAAATAGTCACAAGTCCAAAAGAAATTTTGGAAGAACATAAAAGGAATTCAACAATCAAATAACAGTGAGAAAATTGGGAAAAAAATAAAAGCAATCCAAGGAAATTATGAAAAGAAATTAAGCAATTAGAAAAAAACAAAATCGTAAGAAAGAATAGAACTCCTTAAAAACTAGAATTGGGCAAGTAGATTTTTGTGGTCTAGGTGTGCAGGGAACCCTGAAAAGCAAGGGTACAAGGCATGAGTTTGCCTCAAAAGAATTCTACCACTGAAACCTTCCAGTCAAAGTAGTGAGTTTATTTATGATGTCAATACAGGCAGGCCAGACTCCTACTGAGTCTGTGCATTTGATAGGGACAAGACTGATATTTTTATAGGGAAAAAATATTGCAAGAAGGTTTGGATGGGATCTAAGAGTGGAAAGTAGTTTGGGGTGATCTGGGAGGTAACAGAGAAAGGGGGTCTGGATGGGATTGAGGGGTGTTGAGCAAACTAATTAATCAAAGTGGGCTAGGGTGGGACAGATGCCTTGGGCAGAGGCACCAGTGATCTGGGCTACTGAAATGAAGGAGAAAATTCAAGGATTGGGTCAGAGGTAATAGAGAGTGAAGGGCTGGGCTGGTTCTGGGCCATAGTGAAAGGACAGTTAAAAGGATTCTACTGGGATGAGCCTGATGCCTCAGGCAAATGCCAGGGATCTTGGTTCAGAGGCTGGGGTTGAAATTTGTGGGAAAGTTCAAGGGAGAGGGGCAGATCCCACACCCTGCCAGAATGGATTGAAAGTATAAGACACCAAGATATAATAAAACTAGAAAAAATAGAAGAGAATCTGAAACATCTAATTAGAAAAACAACCAATGTGGAGAAGAGTTTGAGAAGAAACAACATAAGAATTATCAGACTGCCTGAAAGCGAAGATAGAAAAAAGAATATGGATACAATATTATAAGAAGTTATTAAGGAAAATTACCCTGAAGTTCTAGAACAGGAAGGTAAAGTAGAAATAGAAAGAATCCCACCTATCATCACTTAAAAGAGATCCTAGGAAGAAAACTTACAGGCGTTTCATATGAAGCCAAGTTTCAAAATTCCCAGGTTAAAGAGAAAATATCGCAAGCAACTAGAAAAAAAAACCAAAATTAAATACTGTGAAAAGGTACTCAGGATTTCCGAAGTTTTAACAGCTTCTACCTAAAAGACTCCAGGTCTTGGAACCTTGTATTTCAAAGAGGAAGGAAGACACGGTTGCATCAAGAACAATTTGTCCAGCAAAGCTGAGTATAATTCTGAATGGAAAAAAAGGGATATTTGATGAACTGAAAGACTTTCAGATATTTATAACAAAAAAATCAGAACTCAATGGAAAATTTGATATGAAAGTTCCAGAAGAAAAAGCAATGATTAAGGTCAAATGGTTGACTGATGATATATATAAATGTTATTAATATTAGTAATTATTATTAGTAATAGTTTCTTAAAACTTTTCATTATTAAGGTAGTTTGACGGAAAGGTTGGAGCTCTGTTGTGTATGATGAGGGGATTCTAAAAAAAGAAATTTGGGAGGAAAAAGCAAAAAGGAGAAATCTCATAAAAATGGGGCATGAAAGGAAGAACTAATACAGAAGAAGCAGATGGGAGTGGTGGGCTGGTAATAGTGGCACCTGACTCTCATCTGGATTGAAGAGAAAAGGACATATATATCTGAGGAGGTTTAGAAGTGCTCTGAACTTCTAGAGAGGTAAGAAAATTGGAAATGTGGTTGGGGGAGTGACTTTTAGAGGGTGTATTAAGATTGAGAGGTGGGGTAAATAGATGAAGGGAGAGGGGAGGGTAAAATAAGGAATAAGAGGGTAAAGGGAGAAGATAAGGAAGGAAAATAGTGAGTAAAAATAAGATGGAGGGAAATTCTGGAATAGTAATTATGACTTTGAATGTGAATGGGATGAACTCAGACTTAACATAGAAATGGCTAGCAGAATGGATTAAAAATTATACTCCAACAATATGTTGTTTACAAGAAAGACATTTAAAAATGAGAGACAAGCACAGAGCTAAAGCAGAGGGTTGGATTAGAATTTATTATGCTTAGCTGATGCAAAAAAGGTAGGGGTAGCAATTATGATTTTAGACAGTTATGGGTAAAACAGATATAATTAAAAGAGATAAACAGGGTAATTACATTTTGATAAAAGGTACTGTAGACAATAAAGCATTTATAAATATATATATAGTACCTATAGCATGTGTATTATATAATGTAATACATAATAATATATATGTATAATTAACATATATAATAAAATGAGCCATTCTCCACTTGATAAATGGTCAAAGGATATGAACAGGCAGTTTTCAATGAAAAAATGAAAACAATTTCTAGTTACATAAAAATGCTCTAAATCAGTTTTGATTAGAGAAATGCAGATTGAAACAGTCTTGAGATATCATTTTACACAGACCAGACTGGCTAAAATTATAGAAGGAGAAAATGACAAATGTTGTAGAGGATGTGGAAAAATTGGGACACATTCATTGTGGAATTGTCAACTAATTCAACCATTTTGGAGAGCAACCTGGAATTATGCCCAAAGAGTTATTAAATTACTATACTCTTTGACCCAGAAATACTTGGTCTACATTTCCAAAGATGGTAAAGTAAAAGGAAAAGGACCTACATGTTCTAACATATTTATAGCGGCTCTCTATGTGGTGGCCAAGAATTAGAAAGTGAGGGATGCCTATCAACTGGGAAATGGCTGAACAAGTTGTGGTATATGATTGTGATGAAATGCTACTGTGCTATAAGAAATGATGAGCTCAACAATTGTAGAAAGACATGGAAATATAGCAGTGGCCATGGAGTCAGGAGGACCTGAGTTCAAATCAAACCTGAGACACTTGACACTAGCTGTGTGATCCTAGGCAAGTCATTTAACCTCAAATGCCTAAAAAAAAATTGGTAAGACTCGTACAAAGGAAGAGAAAAATGAGCAGAACCAAGAGAACACTTTATTTTAAGAGCAATGTTCTTTTAAGAATGTTTTTGAGCAAATAAGTAATTTTGTCTGTTATAATTACCCAAATTAACTACAAAGTAAATATGAAGAGAGATGTTATCTGCATCCAGAGAAACAATTGAAAATAGAAGTATATATAGAACAATTTTACATATGTATGTATATATAGTAAGTTATATGTATATATAGTATGTATATATGTATATATGTATATGTGGATATATTTCTGTATATATGTATATGTATAATATATATGTGTGTGTGTGTGTATATATACATATATGTATAAATATATATAAAATATCTAATGGTAGCCACTTCTTTAAGGAAAAGGGGTGAAGGAAGAAAAAAAGGAAAAAGTGATTTACATGATGATTTTGTTGTATATTTGAAAAGAATAGAAAGTTGTGCATAGTAGACTTGCATATTCATGAACAATCATCTTTTTGCCTTGTACTATATTATGGAAATGTTTGTTTTATTCCATAAGTTTTTTTAAGATCATATTACAAAAAATTTAGAAGAAAACAGGTCATATACTTCTCACAGCTGTTAGTAAAAGAAATATTCTCAACTGAACAAGAGATAGAGACAATTACAGGAGAATAGATATACAACTTGTATTACTTGAAACTGAAAAGCTCCTGTACAAATAGAATTAATATACCTATAATAAGAAGGGAATTAATCAAATAGGAAAAAAGTCTTTTCATCTAATTTCTCTAATAAGAGTTTGATATACAAGATATGTAAACAATTAATACAAATATATAATTAATAGCCATTCTTCAATAGGTAAATAGTGAAAAGATAGGAACAACTGCTTCTGGAAAGAAAAATGGTAAAGTATTTAAAAACCACGTGAAAAAGCGTCCCTGATCACCAGCAAGAGAATGCAAATCAAAACAACCTTGAGGTTTCACCTAACATCCTGCAAATTTGCAAAAATGACAACAATGTTGATAATCGATGTTGAAGGCATTGTGGAAATGTAGACTCAGTAATAGTTTGTTGGTGGAACTGTGAAATGGCACAACCATTTTTGAAAGCAATTTGGAATTATACAAATAAATTCACTAAAATAACCACACTCTTTGAAGCAGAGACTCCATTACTGGGTTTATACTCCAAGGAAACCACCAATAAGAATACTGTATGTTATATGAGATGACTCACTGGGAGGGAGAGGAGGGTTACATTGACTACTATGGTGATGTAAGAAACAGAAAATATCAGTGAATATTTATTAAAGAAAAGAAAAAGAAAAACTGACAATATGTGCAATATTCCACATCATTAAGATCTACATTTGCAACGGAATGGAGGTGATTGTCATCTCATAGCTTATTCTTCACAACTTTGCAAATTTAATTTTCTCTTTGATTAATTAATTCATTGATTTTTCTCTTTTTGTGTGTGGTTGTTCTCCATTTACATTTTTGAAGTCATTGTATATATTTATTTCTTGACTCTGTTTACTTAGCTTTACATCAGTTCATGTAAGTCTTTTTATGTTTTTCTGCATTCATCACACTTATTGTTTCTTATAACATAGTAATGTCCCATTACATTTATGTACCACAAAGAAAAAAGATAAGATCTCAGATCCCAAAGATATAAGAATAATATTTTAAAGCATGATTTCAGTGAGGGAGCAAGGGTAAGCGATTTGAAGATTAAAGACAGACATACAAGTAACTCTCTACATGTTGTTTTCTCTTGAGTGAAACTGTGTTCAGAGCTTACTTGGTAGTGGGCAAGGCTGGGGTGAGAAATAGAGGTTTTATCTCATAGACACATAGCAATTAAGCATTCAGTCAACAGACATGTATTAGTGACTGTCATGTGCTCTGTGTTAGACACACTAATGCATAACAGTGGAGTCTCAAACTAGACCAACTGTTCTGGAGAGTAATATGGAACTATGCCCAACTATGCAGGCCCTGTTTCCCAGTAATATTGCTACAGGGTCTATAAACCAAAAAGATCAAAGAAAAAAGACAAAGGTCTAGACGTATAAAAATATTTATAGTACCCTTTTTGGAAACTGCAATTGGGTAATGGTGGAAGAAGTTGTAATATAAGAATGTGATTGAATACTTTTGTGTGATAATAAATTATATAAATTATGATAAACTACTTATTATAATAAATGATAAAGTTTAAAAAAAAAACTTGGAATACCTATATGAACTGACGCAAAGTAAAAAGAAACAAATCTGGAGATTGAATGATTTATTCAATAACAGTCATATTATAAAGAACTCTTTACAATACAGTCATCTTCTTCAAGAACAAAGGATGAATAATAATCTGTGAATTTTAGTAGATGCCCTCTGGGCACCCAATGTGCCAGTTTGAGTTTGGCAATGATGCTATTTCTTCTTCTGCTGCTGCTCTGCTGCTACTGCTTCTGCTTGCTTCTGCTTCTTATCTTGCCTCTGCTGTTTCTTCTTCTTCCTTCTTTTTTCTTCCCTCACTAATAGGGTCCCTCTCTCCACTTGGGGTGTCATACTGTTACATGTGGGTGCTCTGTCCAAAGGAATATAATTAGTGCTCACATATTTTTGAAGGGCTAGATTTAAATTTTTTTTGTTTTACTAATTTGTTTTTCTCAAAAAGCTGGGACAATTTACTCTTTGTCCTGCAGTTTTCATTCATGATTTCTTAAAATACAGCTCTGAAAAAACAGGCTTTGAAAAAAGCCATTGTGATTCAAATGGAACTACTTGAACACACTTTAAACCCAAGTCACTATGGCTTTCATTAAATGGCCAATAATAGGTCTCAGACTTATTGTTGATTGTTTGGGTTTTGATGGCTGAAAGTGAGTGTCAATTAGCAATTGTTTTCTGTTCTGGCCAGAAACACTGAGAGTCTTCCCCCTCCCAGACTGATTCTTTCCTGATGGCAAACTAGGCCATCTGTTTTCTCCATTCTTACTTAGCCCTTAATCATTGAATGGGTGTTGCCTCAGACAAACAGAGATCTGGGAAAGACCTTAGTTTAAAAAGGCCAAGGTCACCCACTGCATTCTAGACCATCACCAGTCATCTTGACTTTTGTCTTGCCACTGGACTCCAATGACTCTGGAGGAGAAGTGAGGCTGATTACTTTGTGCAGCTCTGCTGCACTCAAATTTAATTTGCACCTGTCAAGGCATCATGCTCATGATGTCCTTTGTCTTCTTCAAGAATGAAGAGAAACAACAACAGCAAAGGATGTAAAATGTGAAATGCTATCCATCTCCAGATAAAGAATGATGGAGTATCATTGAAGCAAATTTTTCTTCTTTCTTTTTCTTTTTTTTTTCAGAACCTGGCCAATGTGGAAATATCTTTTCTGTGACTATATGTCATGGAAAAAACGGGTATCATATTTCTTGCCTCAGTGGTAGGTAATGGAGCACAGGGGAGGAGAGCATATGCTGTAAAACTTAAAAAAAAAATTAGAAGAAAAATGGGTATAATAATTCCTGACAGATGTATTAGGATTGTTGTGAGGGTCAAATTAAATAATGTGTTTTGCTTTGCTAGCTTCTGTATTTATATTTATATGTGAGGCAGCTAGGTAGCATATGGAGAGACTGCTGTGCCTAAAGTCAGAAAGCCTCATCTTCCTGAGTCCAAATCTTGCATCAGACACAGAATACTTATGTGATCCTGGGCAAGTCACTGAACCCCTTTCGTCTCATTTTCCTGCTCTGTAAAATGAGTTGGAGAAAGAAATGGCAAACCACCCTAGAATCTTTGCCAAGAAAATCCCAAAAGGAATCTGAAGAGTTGGGCATGACTGAAAAATGCCTAACAACAATAATTATCACATGGTTGGTAACATATTTAGTAATATGGCTTCCTTTTCCTCACATATACCATTCGTGGGGAAGATGGGGGCAAGTGGAGAAGCTCAAAAGCTATCTTGTGGATATTGATACCTGGGCACATGAGAATACATATTGACTGGATTGTACTGTTCATACTCTGAGCCAGCAATATTATTTCTAGACTTATACCCTCAAAGGGATGAAAGAAAGAGGAAAAATATTTATAGCAGCTCTTTTATAGTTGCAAAGAATTGAAAATGGGAGGTGAGAGACTACCAATCAATTTGGGAATGGCTAAACAAAGTATATGGAGTCTGCAAATTGAAACATACCATTTTGGGGGCAGGTAGGTGGCACAGTGGATAGAGCACTGGGCTTGGACTCAGGATGACCTGACTTCAAATTCGGCCTCAGACACATAACACTTTATAGCTGGTGACCCTGGGCAAGTCACTTAACCCCATTGCCTAGCCTAAAAAAGGAAAGGAAGACAGAAAGAAACATACCATTTTCACGGTTTTTGTTTGTTATGTTCCAATTTTTTCTCCTTCCCTCCCTCCCCTCTACCCTCAACAAGATTTCAAGCAATCTGATAGAGATTATACATGTTTAATCATATTAAACCTATTTCCACATTAGTCATGCAGTGAAGGAAGAAACATGACTAATGTGGAAATAAGTATAGAAGTATGTATAGAATGGTATATCATACAAGTATGTGAATACACACACTCACATACACTCTTATATATATATATATATACACACACACACACATACCATATACATATACCCATATACATACACTCACATATGCATGCACACACATACATACACACAAACATTCATACACACATTTGTGTCTAGAGTGGTGAGGAGGAAAGAAAAAAGGAAGGAAAAAAAGTGTTAAATGATAACTTTATTATATAGTTAAAAGAATAACAATTTGCACATAATAGGTTTGTAGTTTCATGTACAGTTATATTTTTTTCTATTCTACTCTGTTGTGGAAATGCTTGTTTTATTTAAGTTCCAAATAAAACAGACAAAAATTAAACATTTTAAAAATGAAAAAAAAAAAAAATAAAAATATAAAGGGAAGAGGAATAAATGGAAGGGAAGGAAGAGGAAA
>NW_027555232.1:0-8035 GCF_003287225.1 Phascolarctos cinereus
TTTGTCACATGTCAGGACAATTTGGCTGTGTGTCTAAACAGGCTTACAATCAAAGTTAGAAAGGTACAGATTAATTGGTAGCAGGAGAGGTTCTGGCAGGCACCTGGAGTCTTGCATGATGGGGGGAGGGAGGGTGCCAGGGGAGAGTAGGTGGAGATTGATCTGTCAGTAGGCAAGAGGTAAAAACCAAGCAGGGAATTGGTCAGTCTTGGGAGATCTGGCAACAGGCAGTAGACCTGCCAAAAGACCTGGGGTTTAGGGACAAGACCCATTCAGTGGGTAGATTAATAAAAGAAAGGCTGGACCCCAGTCTGAGAGGGGCTGAGCCACTAGGTAGCATACCCATGCAGAAATATATAGAATAAGATGGTGAACTAGGGTACAGGGTAGGACTTAGTCATATAGAATAAGGTGCCGTCCCTGTTACTTAGAACCAGGTTTCAAGGTCAGAGTGGAATCAGTAGCAAAGCAGATGATGAGTCAAAGATCTTTATATTTCCCCTTCATAGGGTTGGACTTGGAACTAGAGCCTAGAGTGGAGCTAAGTCAATTGGTGGTGATTAAGTGACATCTGTTTTTGGACATTTAAGGGATGTGGGTACATGGGGTCAAATTCTTGATAAGACGAGTTTATAACCTCATGAGTTCTAGTCCCATAGGATCTAGTTCCAGCATTGATATAACAATGAAGGATTTCCAGCTTAAGGGCAGAACTGAGTAAGGCTATTTCTCTAAGAATAAAGAACAACTCTTCTCCCATGGAGCTATCCAGGATTCTGAACTCACTGGGTAAGATCTATGAATCCTGCTTATCTTGAGCTTTGCCCTCCTTTTTTAAAGGAGCTCCAATACCAGCAACCCATGTCCTCACTGATAGCAATTAACCTAATAACTAGCCAAGGTTTTACTTCAACTACCATCCACTTACTCTGATGCCTGTTCCTACATTGTCCTGAATTGTCAGCCTATTTCCCCATTTGGTTCTTGAGAGAAGGGAAAGGAAAAAAATGCCTTTTCAATCTTATTAATATAGAGTTATTTAAGTTACCAAAAAGCAATATTGGATAATGGCATGGATGCATACAGGAAAAAGAGATCCACTATTATGAGAAATCACTAAAAACATGAGAATCGTATATTTAAAGTATTCTTGTTAATAAGAGTATAGTTTTTACATAGCAGACTTATTTGTCAACCAGACTATTTTGTCAACCAGAGCATTTATACCTTGATTTCACAACTGGAGGCGTAGGTTTAATTGACTGACTTACATTTCTCTAGACACTTGATAATCTTCTTTGGAATAAAAAAGTAAAGCATCTTGCCTAAAATTTAGGCTTGCACTTCTTTGTTTAGAATAAAACGGATTATTTAAACTGTTAGATTAACTTAGATTTCTGGGGGAAAATATAGGAGGCATTAATAAAGAGATGATATTGAGAACTTAGAAAAGAAAGCAAACTTCACTAAAAGCCAGAATAGGCCCAATAAGAAGAAATCATGTCAAGCTAATCTTATTTTTTTTTTGTAACAGTGTCACTACTAAGTTGGGTTACGGAGTGCCATAGATTTAATATGTCTGGATTTCAGTAAAGCATTTGACAAAGTCTCTCACAATTTCTTTGTTGATAAAATGAAGAGGTAAACTTCTCCTAAATTTCAGTTAGGGTTTAGTGAAATTTTAGAGACCCCCTGAAATCTATCTATGAAACTACTGGACCTTAGGGTAGGAATCCCTGACCCAGAAGAAGATCTCTAGTGGAATGCCCTAGAGCTCTGAGCTTGGCACTATTTTGTTTGACAATTTTAATCAATAACTCAGATAAAGGTAAAGACAGCATGCTTATGAAACTTATGGATGACATGAAGCTAGGAGGAATATCTAATGTGTTCAATAACAGAATTGAGATCCAAAAAGAGCTTAACATGCTCACTTCTCCTCTCTTCAATTCTTCTTCTGAACAGCTGACAACATAATCTTCCTAAAGCTCATCTCTGATCATATCACTAACCTGATAAAATAAAAAAAATCTTTTGTGACTTCCTATAGTCTCTATGATAAAATACAAACTTCTCAACTTGGTATTTTAAACCTTTTATAGTCATACTCCGGCCTACTTTTATAGGTGAAGGAAAAACTATGTAAAATGATCTTTTTACCATATTTTCTGTTTCTGGCTTTGAAAACAATGAATCAAGAAATATAGTTTGTTCATAACAAATAACAGGAGCTTTTCCTAAGATTAGCATGGTAGCTTGCTGTCTTTGAGGAGAACTTTTCTTAAAGAGTCAAGCCTAGTCAAAAAGGGGGTGTCCTATTAACAGCTCTCATTTATTCGTTCATTCATTCAACTAATCAACAAGTATGTGTTAAGCACATACTACATGCAAGATAAAAACAAAATGCCTTCTACCCTCAAGGAGTTTATATTAATTGGTCAGGGTTCCACAGCTAGTAAGTACAAGATTTAAACTCAGGTCTCCTTGCCATCAGGGCAGGCACTCTATCCAATATACCACCTAGCTGGTGCAGGATGAGATCCTCAAGCCTAGATTATTTCAATAATCTGCTGTTTGGTTTCTCCCTCATTTTTGTTCGTCTTATCACCCTTAATGTTAATGTGGTCCCTCTGTTGCTTATCTCCAATTTACATACATAACTTGCTTGTGCATAGTTGTTTTCAAGTTGTCTCCCTCATTAGATTATAAGGTCTTTGAGAGCAGAAACTGTCTTTGGCCTTTCTCTGTATTCTCAATGCCTAGCACAGTACTGGCACACATAGAAGATGCTCAAAAAATACTAGTTGACTCATTGACAATAGACAATTGGGAACACAGAGCTCAAAGCCAAAAGGAAGACTAAGGCAATCAATTAATTTCCATAAACAAATTTCCAGAAGTTAATGATCTGGATCATTCTAACAACCAGAAGCACTATACATTGAAAGTAAAGGTAACATAGACCTGAGGTTTAGATAGGCAGTGATACCTAATGGTTCTGTTAGTCATAGAACTATCAGTTTCTATCTCAGTGCTTGAAAAAATTTTGCTCCATATTTTAACTTGCCTCAGATTTATAACCAATAATTAACATTTAAATCATTTCCCTGATATTTCAATTGAGTTGCATTTAGTAGAAAAGTATAAGAAGCTAAATAATGTGTTAATATTGATGTTAAATGTCCATGACAATTAGAAAGCTTAAAATTTTGGACATGTACAGCCAACACAAGACACAAATATTCACCTGGCTACAGCTACAGAAGTTTCAGGCTCAGAGTATAAAATCAAATAATGGGGAGCCAAGATGGCAGAGTTTAGACTGTAACTCAGCAAATTCACCCAGCATGCCCCTCCACACAACTTTAAAATAATGCTACATACTTAATTCTGGAGTGGCAGTGCCAACTTTTGTTGGTGGGAGTGAGACATTTTTGCAACCCAAAACAACTTAGGATGTAGGAGGAGAGGTCTCTGACACTAGGGTTGGAGCTGGACCAAAGTGAAGTACACACTGTGACAACACCAGCAACAGTCAGTGAAGGAAGTTACAACCAGGCAGCAGCAGCTTCCACAGTTCTCAGATCAGAGAGAGTAAGGGAGTTGGAAAACTAGGCAGAAATAAATTACATTGGGTCTTTTACTGACACTGGATTGTCTATATGTAGTTCTGGGTTGCAGTTCCAGCTTGAAAAGGAGTACTAGCACTTGCAGCTGCAGGAGAGCAGGGGCACAGGGACCCTGGTCACAGTTTCAGGGCCAAGAGGAATGCTAGCATTTGAGGGTACAGGGGAGTAAGGGTCCTGGTCATAGTTCTGAATTGGAGAAGAGTGCTTGTGGTCACTCACAAGGGAGCAAGGAACCTAGTCACAGCTCCAAGGCCATGAGGAATGACGGCACTTGCAGCTGTAGGGATGCAATATCCTTTCCTGGGTAAAAACCAGAGTACACAGCAGGAAAGCAGTGACCACACTTCTCCTTGTATCATAATACATTGAAAGCACTAAAAACTTACAGACCCCCAGAAGTAGCATCATGAAAAAGCTGAAGTTTGGGAGAGTGCCCCTTTCCTCTGGGAAACAGAGCCCAACTTTAACGTAAAGTTCAAAGAAATAGGCTGCAAAAATAAGCAAACAACAGCAAAAAAAAAAAACTTGACCATTAAAAGCTAATGTGGGGACGGTGAAGATCAAGACACAAACTCAGAAAAAGACATCAAAGTAAAGATGTCTGCAAACAAAACCTCAAAGAAAAATATGACTTTGACACAAGTCCAACAAGAATCCCCAGAAGAGCTCAAAAACAAATTTAAAAGTCAAATAAAAGAGGTATAGGGAAAATGGAGGGGGTGGGGAATGAGAGTGATGGAAGAAAATTATGGGGGTGGGGCCAAGATGGCAGAGTAAAAGCAGTAACTTGCTTGAGCTCTCCCCCAAACCCCTCCAAATACTTGTAAAAGTGGCTCTAAACAAATCCTAGAGCAGCAGAATCCACACACACACAAAAAGAATGAAACAAATTTCCAGCCCAAGACAACCTGGATGGTTGATTAGAAAAGTCTATTGCACCAGGCTGGGAGAGGAACACAGTTCAGCATGGGTGTGCAGGCAAAGACCAGACCTCAGTGAACCTAGAGAAGGCCTAAGGGGACTGAATATCAGGCAGCTGTGGTGGTTTCCAGACTTCTCAACTCACAAACACTAAAGAAAACTTAGAAGGTCAGTAGGGAAGATCTGTGACCACAGTGACAGAGAAGTTTGGTCCCCACACCAGTCTCCCCACAGCCCTGGGACAGCAACTGCTTCCAGAGCTCTCAGCCCACAGATAAAGGGGAAAAGAAGTAGCTGATCAGAGGGGGATTGCAGGGATCTCTTTGCTGGTGCTGATGTAGGAATCTCTTGCTTTGCCCATGCTTGGATCTGGGTCACAGTTCTGGGTGGCGGTCCTTGGGCAAGGAGAAGTGCTGGCATGGTGGAGTTTGGGGCGGTAGTAAAGAGGGAATCCTCCTCACAGTTCTAAGGCAGAAAAGAGTGCTTGTGGTCATTCCTATACCACAACAGAGGCCAGGAAAATAGTAAACACCTTGCCCTTGGAAGAATGGAAAATTTACAGGTCCCTAGAATTATCTCTGAAAACAGCTGTATGAAACCCCAAAGCTTGGGACAGTACATCCTCAACACTGGAAGCAGACCACTACCTTAACAAGGAGTTTAAAACTCAAGTAATTAGCTGGGAACATGAATAAACTGCACAAAAAAATCAAACCATAGAATCTTTCTTTGGTGACAAAGAAGCTCAAAACATACAACCAGAAGACAACAAAGTCAAACCTCCTACATCCAAAGCCTCTAAGGAAAATATGAATCAGTCCTGGGCCATGGAAGAGGTCAAAAAGGATTTTGAGAAGCAAGTAAGAGAAGCAGAGGAAAACTGGGAAGAGAAATGAGAGTGATGCAAGAAAATCACGAAAAACTAGTCAACAGCTTGCTAAAGGAGACCCAAAAAAAATACAGAAGAAAATAACACCTTCAAAAATAGCCTAACCCAAATAGTAAAAGAGGTCCACAAAGCCAATGAGGAGGAGAATGCCTTCAAAAGCAGAATTGGCCAAATGGGAAAGGAAGTCCAAAAGCTCACTGAAGAAAATACTTCCTTAAAAATTAGAATGGAGCAAATGGAAGCTAGTGAACTTATGAGAAATCAAAACATTGTAAAACAAAACCAAAAGAATGAAAAAATAGAATCCAGGAGAGATAATTTTAAAATTATTGGACTATCTGAAAACCATGATCAAAAAAGAACCTAGACATCATCTTTCAAGAAATTATCAAGGAAAACTGCCCTGATATTTTAGAACCAGAGGGCAAAATAGAAATTGAAAGAATTCACCAATCACCTCCTAAAAGAGATCCCAAAAGAAAACTAGGAATATTGTAGCCAAATTCCAGAGTTCCCATGTCAAGGAGAAAATATTGCCAGCAGCCAGAAAGAAGCAATTCAAGTATTGTGGAAATGCAATCAGGATAACACAAGATTTAGCAGCTTCTACATTAAGGACCAGAGGGTGTGGAATATAATATTCTGGAGGTCAAAGGAGATATGATTACAGCCAAGAATCACCTAACCAGGAAAACTGAGTATAATCCTTCAGGGGAAAAATGGACATTCAGTGAAATAGAGGACTTTCAAGTATTCTTGAAGAAAAGCCCAGGGCTGAACAGAAAATTCTGCTTTCAGATACAAAGAGGTAAACAGGAAAGAGAAATCATAAGGGACTTATTAAGGTTGAACTGTTTATATTGCTGAATGGAAAGATGATATCTGTGACTCATGAGACCTTTGTCAGTATTAGGGTAGTTGGAGGGAAAAAATTATATGGATAGATACATAGATAGATAGATAGACAGATAGATAGATAGATAGATAGATAGATAGATAGATAGATAGATAGATAGATAGATAGATAGATAGATAGACAGATAGAGGCACAGGGTGAGGTGAAGATGGAGTGATATCTGGAAAATAAAATTAAGGGGTGACAGAGGATTATACTGGGAGGAGAAAGGGAGAGGTAGAATGGGGTAAATTATCTCACATAAAACCAACAAGAAAAGGCTTTTATAGCACAGGGGAAATGGGGAAAGGTGAAAAGGAATAAGTGAATCTTATTCTCGATTTGGCTTAAGGAGGGAATAACAGGGGGCAGCTAGGTGGCACAGTGGATAGAGCACCAGCCCTGGATTCAGGAGGACCTGAGTTCAAATCTGGCCTCAGACACATAACACTTACTAGCTGTGTGACCCTGGGCAAGTCACTTAACCCCATTCTCCAAAAACAAAAAAAGGAGGGAATAACATACACACTCAGTTGGGTATGGAAATCTATCTTAGGGGGGAAGGGGAGAAGGGGGGGATGATACAAGGGAGGGCAGATTGGGGGAGGGGGTAATCAGAAGCAAACACTTCTGAGGAGGGACAGGGTCAAAAGAGAGAATAGAATAAATAGGGGGATGGATAGGATGAAGGGAAATATAGTTAGTTTTTCACAACATGACTACTATGGAAGTGTTTTGCATGAGTACACACGTATAACCTGTATCGAGTTGCTTGCCTTCTCAATGAGTGTGAGTAGGGAGGGAAGGAGGGAGGAAATTTGGAACCCAAAGTTTTAAAAACAAATGTTAAAAATTGTTTCCACATGCAACTGGGAAATAAGATATACAGACAATGGGGTATAGAAATCTATCCTGCGCTATAGGAAAACAGAAGGGAAGGGATAAGAGAAGGGAGGGGAGATAGAACGGAGGGAAGTTAGGGGAAGGGGTATTCAGAATGCATGCCATCTTGGAGTAGGGGAGGATGAGATGGGGAGAAAATTTGGAATTCAAATCTTGTGAAAGTAAATGTTGAAAACTAAAAATAAATAAAGAGTAAAAAAAATTACATTCTAATAAGAAAAGAAAATTATGAAAAGAAAGTCAGCAGCTTGGTAATAGAGACACAAAAATATTAACGAAAATAACAACTTAAAAAACAGAATTGACCAATTGGTAAAAAGAGGCTCAAAAATCCATGGAAGATAAGAACTCCTTAAAAAGTAGAATTTGCCAAATGGAAAAGGATATTCTGGAAGGAAAGGAGATGAATAGAATTTTAGAAAAACTGATATGATAGACTTTTGGAGAAAACTAAATAGAAATAAAAGAAGTATGCCTTTTCTTAGCTGTACATGGCACCTTCACAAAAATTGACCATGAATAAAAACTTCACAAACAAATGCAGAAAAGCATAAATATTAAGTGCATCCTTTTCAGAACATGATGCAATAAAAATTACATTCAGTAAAAGTCCATGGGAACATAGTTAAAAAATTAATTGTAAATCACATAATCTAATCTTAAAGAATGAATGGGTCAAAGAGCAAGTCATGGGAATAATCAATAATTTAATTAAAGAGAATGTCAAAAAATGAGACAACTCACAAAAATGTGTGGAATACAGCCAAAGAAGTACTTAAGGGAAATTTTATGTCTCTA
>NW_027555233.1:0-51517 GCF_003287225.1 Phascolarctos cinereus
AGATTGTGAGTCTGGGTACCTGAAGGATGGTGGTTCTCTCAACAAAAATAGGGACATGTGGAAGTTGGGGAGGAAAGATAAGTTGTGATTATCTAACACTGAGTTTAAGATGGCTGTCAGACAAGTACAGTCTGAAATATTCAACAGGCAGTTCACGATGGGGGTCCTGAATCTCAATAGAGTACCTGGGGCTGTATATTTACAGATGTGGGAGTCCTTCCTAGAGATATCTGGTCATTCAAACCATGGGAGATGATGAGGAAAACCTAGAGAGGAGAGCATATAGCCAGGAGTAGGGGATGGTGAACAGTTTCAAATACTTCAGAGATCAAGTGAAAGCATGTATTGAGACCTGAAGGAAGATTGGGAAGAAGTCTTTTGGCTTGGCAAACAGATCATCTGCAGCTCTGGTTTGTGCTTAAGAGGAAGGGCAGAGGCATGGGTGTAGACAGCTTTTACTAGAAGTTTGCTTATGAAAGGGAGAAAAGAGAAAGTACACATAGCTTTCAGGGATGCTGGGGGCAAGGAAATTTTTTTTTCCCTCTTGAAGGGGAGGAGAGTAAAATACATTGTAGACAGGAGACAGTGAAATGTAAGAGAGAGGGAGGACTGGTTTTGAAGGGAAGGGTTACCTCTTCATCAGAGATTAGAACTGAAGCAAAGGAGGAGAGACGAGAGGATTTAGAGTCAGAAGATATTCTAGCTCATTTTTTAGAGCAGGAAATTCAGGCCTTAAAGTAAAGTAACTCATTCAAGGTCACATAGCAGGTAGTAGTCAACAGAACTTGGATCTGTACCTCAGTTTTTAATTTAACTATACTGTTCTATTTAAGTAAAACCACATTACTATTGTCTGGCATAATATCAAAAAGGAAATCAAGTTCTTTTACCACCAAGAAATCTTCATGCCCCAAAGATGTAAACTGCTGCAATGTATACTACTAACTGAGAAAGAAGCATATCAAGGGTAGGCCAGCCAAGAAAAAAAGGGAAAGAAGTGCTGGGAGAAGCCACGGATCCTTTTTTTTTTTTTACTGGCAGATACCAGAGGCAGAAAGAAGACCAAACTGTGAAGGGTTTACATAAACAGGGGGCCTGGTGCATATCTCAGCATTCCCTGTACTGGAAACTTTTTTCTTTCTTTCTTATTTTTGGTTTGTTTTTGCTTTTTGGTGAGGTAAAGGGGTTCAGTGACTTCCCCAGGGTCACACAGCTAGGAAGTATCAAGTGTCTGAGGTTGCACTGGAACTCAGGTCCTCCTGACTCCAAGTCCAGAGCTCTATCCACTCTACCATCTAGCTGCTCTTGGAAACTCTTTTTAAACTACTATGTTTTTAAGGTTCAAAGTCATCCATCACCTCACAGTTCTTTCTACTAATCTTTCCCACTCCTATCATACTGACCCGGCAATTATGAGCTGTGTGAAGGCCAGGAGATGAAAAAGACAGACATATCTAAGGAGGGAAGAAAAATATCTGAACCATCAGAACTAGTTTACATCTGTGCCCTTTCCTTCTGCTGTTTCTAGATCTGGGGACCTGGTTAGTGACTAAGCCAGCTAGACAAATTTGTGCCCATTCCTTTTCATTAGCAGTCTCCTTTGAATTTTGTGATATACACCATAAGGTTTGGATTGAAAACGTGAAAGAATATTTCTAGAATTCTTTATTTACCTACCTTGTTTTTTTCTGAATTTTCTGCTACTGTCTTCAGATGAGCAGAAAGAAACTTAAGGGTTTCGTAATGATGTTCAGGCAAATCATGAATCTGTAAAAACATCATTTCAGTGATAGATTTAAAACTCGTAAAACTTTCTGTTGTCGCCCCCAAACTGACCAATAATACTCACTAGTCTTTTTAATGTTTTAAGACGCTCCAGGGGATCTTCTTTTCAATTGGCTTCAATAAAATCCTTGTATTTATCTGGCAACAGAAAAACATTTTTTCTCAACTGATTAGGCCAAATGTATCCTTCGTATTGCCAACAAAATAACAGGTATTTCTTTAGAGAAAAAGAGTGGGTCTTAAGTAGGTTTAAAATTTAGGCCTCCAAAATAACATCAATTTGAATGAGAACTATGTTCAAGTAACTTAGAGTGCAAAAGTTCCATGAAAGCAGAAACTTGCCTTCACCATAACTCTCCTTTTCCTGCCCTCAATACCAACCACAACATCATCTCTATCTCTATGTATAGCTTTATGAACACGTGTGTGTGACATGCTCAGCAAGGATTTGTTGATTTACTAAAAACATGTAAATAAAGGTCATGTACACTAACATGTTTAAAGATTCTGTCTGGGGAGAGTAAGAAATGTTATTCTGAGCCAGAAATAAGGAGGAGCCCAACAATGTAGCTTGGCTGAATGTCAATAAACTTGTTTCCATGGATTCTAAATAGCGAAATTTACCACCCCCCCCAAATCCCAGTTTACTACCAGAGAACTTTACTTTCTTTATACTCTTCTTTAAATTAAAACATAGGGGTAGGACAATTAAACTGATTTTACAGAAGATAACTTACCATTTGTGAAGAGAGGCTCAGGGAGTTTTCTGAAGAACAGTTTCAGCAGACTGCTGATAACATTCAAGTCTTGCCATTTCTAGGCATGCAGAAGGGAAATATGTAATATGTCACAGTCACCATAACATTCTGAAACATGAAAATGAATGAATGAACTTACATCATCCTGTAGATTGATGTCAGCCATTCCTTTGCTGAGTTCTTCTTGCATCCTATAGATGGCAGCATGATTTCCAGGAACTCTATAAATCCCTGTATGGTGAAGTCCTCTTTCCTTAATCAACTGGCAGCAGATCTCAACTATGCGTGGAATGTACTACAAAACAAAAAGAGATTTTTCTTATTTTTAGAGGCCTCACATGATCATATTAAGCTATTATTTATCTCTACATAAAATATGTTTCTCAAAAAAAGATTTGCTCTTTAGGTCATGTGGAGAATCAAAAGAATAGTGAGTTCGGTTGTAGCTGAGTTAAACATATTTGGACTGCTGAGATGGAAATGAGGATGTAAGAGGGGAAGAGTTATCTGATAGAGTAATTGGTGTGGGAGTCTGGAAGATTTAGTTTCAGAATCCTGCCTTCAGCATTTATTAGCTGTGAGAATGGTGGGCCAGTGACTTCCCTCTGCCAAGACCCAGTTTCCATGAAAAGGGTCTAATGATGACTGCAGCATCTTTTTCACAGGGTTGTTATTGTAAAGCTTTGTAAGTCTTCAAGTGCCAAATATGGTTGTTCTGATGACTGTCAAACGACTGGATATGTTCTGGCTGCGCAAAGAACACTAGAAGTCAGGCAATTAGCTCACGAACAGAGTATGGGAATGCAAATTGCTCTTAAAGAAGGTCAACTTTACTTCAGACTTGAAATCTAGCTTTTTACACACCTCTCCCAAACACATATTGATTTAATGTCTCAAAAAAGATATTGGCCTGCCAGCTGTTTTCTAAACTTGGCCTCTTGTTGAGGGCAGAGACTAACCAGGGGACTGGCAGGGACAGGGGGCGGGGTTTAATGGAGAGAGGTAGCTGCTCAAATGAGGCTTGCAGGAAGAACAGGACTTCCAGAGGTTCACTTAGGGATGTCACTCTGGCTTGAGTGAACAGATGCTCGTAGCACATCAAACTTCAATTTGGGGATACAAAGTTAGTATACGTCTATACGGAGCACAATCCTAATAAAGTTTCAGAAACAAACAGGCAGGCCTCCAGAAATGATAGTGTCTTTAATGTAATCCATCTTTGTGGTAACTAATGGCTAAAAAGGGTAGCGAATGCAATATTCTGCTGCTTCTTGACTATCCAAACTGTTTCCATTTGAATTGTCTTAGGAAGATTCTGAAGATCACCTGGCAAGATAAGGTACCCAGCAACTGATGTCCTCTCTGAGGCTGACCTGCCAAGCATTCAAATCCTACTGCAGAGAGCACAGCTCCCATGGGCTGGCCACATTGTGCGAATGACTACCATATGTTTGCCGGAAAGACTATTTGATGGAGAACTAGCACAAGGCAAATGCTCACGCACAGGTTAGAAGAAGCAGTACAAGGACACTCTCAAGGTTTCTCAGAAGAACTTTACTATCAATTGTGAGACATGGGAGATGTTGGCACAGGACTGCCCAGCCTGGTATGCCCGCATCCAGCATGGCACTAGGCTCTCCATGAGCCAAGCAGAAATGCAGGAGCACAAGGGAAACGTGACATGTGTGCGTTTAGAGATATCTCCACCCCAAATGTTCAAATGGACTGTTTGTTCCCAGTCTGTGGTAGAGCCTTCCAAACCCATATTGGATTGATGAGCCACAGTCAAATACACTGTCCCTTGACACCAACATTGGGATGTCATTGGTCCTCCTTGAGTACAAAGGTGGAAACAACAATAAAAACCATTTGACCAACTATCTTCTCTAATGTTGTTTCCCACATCTGCATCAAAATCATCCAGGATTCCGTGAAAGATTTCTCAGGGATAACTTTGTTCAACTTTGGATTAGTAATTTCAAGGGAAGCATAAGACAGACAGATGTGTGCTTGCTCGAGGAGTTCGGCATTGTCATGAAGTAAAGAAAAGAAAGTGGTGGTATTGGTGGTGAGGTCCTCCAGATGCTCTTGTCCAAAGACGGCACTGAGCCGAATGAAATTTCCATGTCTTTATACAGAACCTCCTAAGTGAGATCTCTACTCTCTCCAGAAAGTAGGCCTAATACTCCATACAGGAAACACTGAGTCGAAGAAGTAGAATGTCTCCTGGAGACTGCAATATGCATTTGGATGGTCAACCTGGAGAACTAGCCTATCAGTACATTGATCTTAGATATTCTAAGAGGACAATGAGCTGACCCCAGAATTGAGCAGAAGCAGAGCAGGCTGGATTGCCTTTGCAAAACCGGACAGTTTTTAATAACCTCAGATATTCCCCTGAAATAAAATCTCATCATTTTAACATCAACATTAACATCAACAGCAAAGACCATAATTTCATGCAGAAATTAAATCAAAGTAAATGATAGAGCTCGGCAGAAAGTCTCTTAGTCAGCAAACATCTGCCTTGATAGCCAAATGTTGAGAGATGGCTCCTGAAGCCAACACCAAGTTAGAGTATAAACTCATTTGTAAAATCTTTTTTAAGAAAAGGATGGCAGATGATTACTGTCAGCTTTGTCTCGTAAACAAAGGAGAGTCACTAGACAGTAACACCTATCTAAAACATATTACAATTAACTATTTCATCCATCAAGGACACTGGGATCACCCCACCTGGAGCTTAACATCACAATCTCCAAGACATAGAAGAAGTAGAAAAGGCTTTAATGAGAAAGTAGGAAAAGTAGTCCTACTGGGACAAGTATGTCATTAATAGGGGATGTTGGTGGTGATGATATCAATTTCTAAGGATGTTTGTTGAGTGGTGGTTTTTAAGGTATCTAAGGAATGGGGTATGGACAAAATCTCACTCTGATGAAAGGTATTAGGCAACATGAGGGTTTTCACAAACGATATCTGACAGTGGAGCACATCTCAAAATTAACTGAAATTCATAGAGAAGATAATATCTTATTAACAAACATAATGTTTATTAATTATGAAAAAACATTTGACTCATGAAAGCAAAATGCTGTCTTCCAGGCTCTTTTCCAACAAGGTGTCTCCCACCGAGACACCATCCTCATTTTATTTTATTGACAGCTGAAATCATGTTATTTAATCACCCTCTGATCAAAAGCATCCAGTGAGGCATAAAACTGGAGATATGTGCTAGTGAATTGAGCAAGTCCAGCGTAGAGTCAAGGGGGAAAAGGGACCCGCTGTGGATGCTGAGAGGTTCTACACATGGTCCTGTTTGTAGATGACATCCTGTTCATTGCCTCAAGCCACAAGACATTGCAGAGCCTCCTGGAAGAGATCTGCAATCCCTCAAAGGAGTTTGGCCTGATCATCTGTGCAGGGAAGACCAAATGGATGCCCAGACGCCAACATGTGTCTGAATGGACACCTACTGCATCTGTCCAATGGGACCTATATCTGGGTCCAGAGATGAAGAGGAGGATGAGAGCAGCTGGATTGCTCTTGGAAAACTGCAAAACCTTTTTGAACAACCCCAGGCTTCCAAGTTAAGGAACATCCAAAGATCAATAGAGAAGTGTAGGTTGGGCACAAGGAGGTTACACATTACAAAAAGGAAATTATGTACACATTAAGAATGTCATGGAAAACAACATGACACACATTAAAAAGATGAGGTGGTCACTGAAGTGAGGGCAAGGGATTACCAATGGATACCTTGTACCTCCAGTGGGAGCTACAAAATGTCAAGAGAATAAAAGTAAGGCCCCTGTCATGGGTGCACACCCTTGCCAGGGGCCAATTTACGGAAGACATGGACAACCATCAGAGATTGTTCCCCATATCACTGGAGGGGGGCACCCACACTGATGAGGTTACAGATGCTTTGGACGATTAGGGTACAAGCAAGGCTTTTGTCTCCTACCGGATTCGTGTGAGCTGGCAGGCAGTCACCAAGGGTGACCCCAAAGGTTCCTACAGGCTTTTTCGGAAGTGTTTTGTTCTTAACGTTTGCAATGCCTTTTCTCCACGTGCCTTCTGGAGGACTGGTGTCATCTTTGGTTATTGTTGAAAACAAGGAGGTCATACATTGGGGGAAAAAAGAGGGGAAACAAAATGTTTGAATCATAATTGAAATACATGGACTATGTTGGCTTAAATGGGATCCCTTTAACATAAAAAAGCACCAATTAACAATGTTTCAGTTCATCCTAATCCACCTCTTGTCTTTCATTACCAAATGGAAATTATTTTCTTCCATGTATTTTAAAATACACGGAGAGTTGTTTTTCATCCCTTTACAATGCGAATTAACTGAAGTTTTCAATGAAAAAAATTACACAAATGTTCACAAAGTCCCTATTATAACTAAGGTAACTGTGCTAGAAATACAGAGAAAGATTCTTGAAATATTCTAGATCCATGATCTTCTACTACAACATCTTTAAGTTTTTAATACTCCAGTCTTTATCTATACACACACGCATGCACATATATGCGTGAGTACATGTGTTGACAGTCTGATCTCTTTTTTCTTGGACTAGATGTGTAATACTATCAGCAGATGGAGCTCATTCTAGAAATACAGATTCCTGCTCAGAGAGAGGCTTCTAGCCCTCAGAGGTTAAGAGTCACACAATCAAGGTCACACAATCTCTATGGGCCAGGGGGAAGATTTGAATTCAAGGTTTTTACTGATTCTGAGGCCAGCTTTCTACCTGTTATTCCAGGCTACCTCCCATTCTTGTATCTAAACAAAAAAATAAAGAGCTGGATAATATGCCTGGGGGCTTTCAGATTTCCACTCCAGATAATATGAGCCCTGTGTTTTCCTGCTAAGGAGGCCTTCGTGAGAGTTTCTTAAAGGAATATTTAAATGATTAGTGCTGGTAGTAATGAATCTTGTTAAGAAAAGATGGAGCCTGAGATGACTCAATTCCAAAGCGGGCCTCTTTAAGTACCACGGTAGCCCATCTAATTTATGTCTATGTGTGTAACATGCGAAGTTCTTCATACTGTACAGGTTTAATTTCTGTATCAAACAATGGGTGTTAGAACTGAATTTTGTACTTGCAGTTTTAAGGAATACATTTTGCTTGCTTTTAAATATTTTAATATATAGACTATCAAGCTACATCTTTTGAGCCCAAGCCTGAAAGGGAAAGTACCCCCAGGTTTGTGGCCCTTATAAGCCAGATAAACCCAACCACTGCCGGTTAGCAAAAAACAATATTTAAGGAAGAAATTTCAAAGTTAAAATAGGTTTAGAACTTCATATTCTAAGTAGTCTTAATCACCAAATGTGTCAAATCTCTCCAATAAAAACAGGCACCTTTACTGAGGAGTTTTCTTTCTGACTCTTCTTTGGGGGAGTGTGGACTCTGAAATTTTGGTTCTGCTTTAGCACCAAGCAAAGTCTGCCTGATACTGAGACTCTGGCAAGGTATTTTTGACAACTGGTCTGCTTTGCTGAAGGAAGAAGAGGTAGAATTGGCTCTAGGCCTTTCTTAATTTATACTTACCATGGTCGTGTGACAGCTGACAGCAAATTAAAGGGGCTGAACTTGGAAGGCTGGGAGGAATCTGTGCTCTAGTGGGCACATGAGAGGTGGATGCTGAAATGACAGCAGAAGCAGGAATATGTGCCACATCCTGATCAATGCTTGGGCTGGTTGGCTCATCTAGAAAGTAATACAATACATTAACCTGTTAAGTGGTGTCATTAACAGAGCAGAAACTAAAGAATAACTTGTTAGAGTTTCTGGGTACAAATTTTTAAAACTGGATTAGTCAGTCATAAATCAACCTGGGAGTGGAGCAGACTTGATCTCATTTCCCAGCGATATTTTAGTAAAGAGAGGAACCAATGACATTTAAAACTGATTATCACCATTGTAAGATACAGCAACGCAAAACATTAAATTGGACCAAACATGTTCACTGCATACAAAGCAAATACTATACAAGTAATTTAGTTTTGAATCCCCACTTTTATAGTTCAGTTTGAAGAACAACTCAGTACCAACACAGTATATATGTAAGGCCTTTTTAGCTTGGAAAAAAGAATCAGCAATTCAATTAATAAGATGATACTTGAAAAAAAATAAGTGACATTATTCAAGAAAGAATTATAAAACAGTGAGAAGAAATCATAAAATTATTTTGGAATTAGTATTTCCATATACTAAATTAGTTCTTTCATTAACTGATTATATAAGGCATTAAAGTATAGCTCCCCAAACTTTACAAAATCAGAAGGGCTAAATCAAGAACAATACTCCCTTCACCACAATTTCAGAGGTACTACAAACATGTTTTGCAATATTCAAAGAAACCAATAAGAGAAAACTTGATTAAAATTGAATTCTCCTTTGAAGAAGTACCAAAACATACAGTTTTACTTGTCAAGCCTCACTGATTGAGCTTTTCAAATGTTCTGAAGCAATTCATGACTTTGTGCAGCATTTATGTGTTTAGAGACAATGAATATATATACATATGTATATGTTTATGAGTGTGTGTATATATGTATATATGCAGGTGTATATACAGATGTATATATACACACACACAAGTAAACATTTTTCCTCAGTGAAAAAATGAAAGTTCAAATACTAGAAAGTCTTCAGTTTGGGGAAATAATGATATATTACCATAATGAATACATCACAGACGTTTTGATTCAACAGATTACAAAAACCTATTAATCATGTAAAAGGCATAATTATGTTTTTAAATAGAATAAAATTCCAAAAGAAGATGTGACCATGTATGTACTACGTCTCTAAAAACATAAATGCCTCCCAAAATCATGAATGGCTTTAGGATATTAGAATGTCAGGAGACAGCAAAGCTTCACAAATGGAATGATACAGTAATTTGTTTAAAAATCCTTTTTTCTTTAAAAATTTGTAAGCCATGTGAAGTTATAGAAGAACACTGATTATTTCTACTTCCTGGAGGTATAAAGGCTAATCCAGTAGTGTGAAACCCAAACAGAATGGAGGTTATTCATTTTGTTCAATATTTCCCAATTGTACCTTAATCAGGTTCAGGCTGCACTTTGCTGGTGTTTGACCCCTTTGTGCTAATCACTACTTGAACAATTAGCTTTAATAATTCTATTAGGCTGATAACTGCCTTTTTGTCACTTCTGGCCATTAGTACAAGTTGAGAATAAATCAGACATGTCTCCTACATAATCACTTGCCCAACGTTTGAAGGTTGTGTGGCCTCTCAATGTTAAAGGATGTTTTCTTTCCCATCACTTGCAAACTACTTGTGTGTTTTAAAGAAAAGTCACAATTTTGTGTCCTTCACCAAGAAGCAATGTGCAAGGACAGTGGTTGGTATACGCACTGTACAGCACCAAAAATTAAACTGCTGTGAAACATTTCCCAATTACACTTGAATCTGGTTCCAGTTGCCTTTGGGGGGCCTTTGAGGGTGGTACCTCTGGTGTAGAGAGCTCTGAAATTAAGCATCAGAGGTGGGACTTAAATACAATTCTTCTTGCCTCTCTATCCATTACAACACACAAGGTTCTATTTTTGTTATATGTATAGTAGTAGCATGATCGTTGATGGTAAACCGCATTAAACACATGTGGTCAGAAAGTCAGTGTCCTTGGAAATGTACTGAAAGAGCCAAAGTTAGTCTAAAGTATTCTCCCACGTAGAACAAAAAGAGCTTGTCAAGAAAGGCTGAAGCAGCTCCAAAGGGCTGCTCTGCCTTGGAGGCTCTATCCATTCATCGACCCTATTGCAGGGAACGGCAGTCACGTAATGCTACATCCTTGATGCAAGGATGGGGTTTGTGAGCCAATTCTAAAGGGTAATGAGAGTCTAAACAGATTCTACATACTCCCTGTAGCTTCAGCTGGATATAATCAATGATGCCAACACAACTCCAGGTTACTCCTGAGGAGCATGGGTTTCATCTTCACGGACACAGGCAGGATGGGCACATTCCTTCTCGACTCTATGTGGCACTGGGCAAGCAATGACAACTCGACCTCTGTGAGGTCACCAGTCCAAATGAGGGCTTTAGGTGAGACCCTCTCTCAGCTCTGCTTCTGGCTTTCAACAAGGGAGAAGGCAGGAGATGCTCATGCTTAGATTTCCCTAGTGACCATGACATTGTTCTTTCTTCACTAAAGCATCATAAGACTGTAAAGAACTGCACAAAGCCCAGTACACCACAGAGATGGAACCCTCATCGTGACCCATGAAGCAGCAAACAAGGGCCAGTTGGGGGTGAGGAAGAGGGTGAAAGCCACCCCCTTTTGGCCTCTGGAATTGAGCTCACCCAAAAGCTAGTGGAATAAGTGAGCCCCTGAGGAAAAGATCAAACTGACCAAGGAGAAGGGGTTAAGAGGGAGACCCTTTGGGGCTGGCATCAGCCCCAGCAGGACCAGGCAAGGTGGTCCTGACACTGCAGTTGGCTAAAGGAATGAAACTTCCCTATGTGCCTCGTGCCCTCAAGCTACAGTGAGAGAGAGCGGGCAATAAGGGCTCTCAGGGTCCTTGGAGTCAGCATGCCATGCCCAGCCCCTCTGCTCAGGTGTTGCAAATGACTCTGTGGCTTCCATCTTGACTCTGACCCCCAAACCCCAGAGGGCTTCCACTACTAACGGGTGGCCAAGTGGTCTAACTTCTCAAAAGTTCCGCACTTTGAGGGAGGTCCCAAAGTTCCATACGCTTGGCAGGGATGTGCTCAGGGCACTCAGGCTTCACCTATGCAGGAGCCTCTCAGGAGCTGAAATAGACTCTTGTCTTTGGGGGGAGGGCAGGGTCATGGGGGTCAGTAAGTCTCACCCCAACCCCTGCTCATCAGCTAGACTGGGGAGGGAGAACTTATTAAACACTGAGTTAAAAAACAATCTTTGGTGTGAAGAAACATGACCCACAAATAGGGTTTTCCGGTAAAACCAATTTCACTGGAGCAAAATCTGCAGTGGTCCATCTGCAGAGAAGGCACTGGGATGGGCCACAGTTTACTCTTATCAAGTCCAGAGAAAATTTCTCTACTACCACCAGTCTTACAGAAACAAATGATCCTACATCCATGGAAAATTTCCTAGTGCGTTGTACCCTTTCTAGACAACACTTTGTGGAAATGTGGTACGTACTCTCAATTGAGAAAGGCACCTTCCTTCAAGCATTGTCTAATTAACCATTTCTGCTCTTTTAATCAAACTTTCCTTCAGTTAATTCTGGATCAATTTGAACAAACACACGAGTAGTGTTTTGCTGGTACTGTTATGCTCCCCTATTGAAGGTAGATGAGTTTTTATGGTTTGTGACTTATTCATTTTCCCCTTTTTGTACTTAGTGGATATAAAAACATTTGTTCAATTTGACCTGCAAAATATTCTGAAAAAGGTTTCTCAAGCCTTACCTCTGCGCTTTCTCTTCCGGGTAAATAAACGCTTAATACCATTAAACACTCTCATACATCTAGTGAGCTTCATAATAGCAGCTCACCTAAGCTTTCAGATATCTGAAAACAACTGCACAGTTATTCAGAGTCAACATCTGTTGCCATGACACAGTTAGAACAGAACGAAGAGTCACAAAGGTGGGGTAGAATGCCAAAGGTCATCTAACCACCAAACAGCAACAGCAGGTCTGAGACTTGACCGCTATTCTTGTGATGCCAAGTCCAGCAACTTTTTCCACCATGTTGCAGGCACTAAAGGTCTTCCCCTCTGATGCTTTATCATGATGGAGGTGACCCTTTGTTCTCTGGCTGGGCCTATCAGATTGGAAGGTTTTGAATAAAGTTCATGTGACTTTTCTTCTGATGACTAGTGTAGAGGCTCTTAAACTCACTCTCTCCACCTGCACTAGATTATTAGGTTGGGTCCCGAGGGATAACTGCTCGTTCTACCCTCAGGATTTCAAGAGTAATCCTCAGGAATTGTGGCTCACAAGCCAGGGTGTTTCATCTTGCCCATATCAAATGGTCGATTAACATTTATTCATTTTTATCCAAGGATATTTACTGATAAGTTATAGAAAGGACCAAAATATAACATCTTACCCCCGTTTGGCCCCCCCAAAAGTCCTGCCCTCTGTCTTCTGCATATCTACTCAGCTTCTGGGAAAATTAGATTCAAAACTTGTAAGCACTGAAGTATTGACATGAGCAGCCTGAATTCAGAGAGGCTCATCACCAAACCACTGGCCACCAGCACGTGACAGTTTTTGGTCACAATGATTTATTAAACAACACCTTAGCTCATTTGTACAGGGGATCCCAAAAGACTCCTTGGATTCCTGGTAGAGAGCTCTACAGCTTACAAAGCTCCCTGTATATAGAGGGAGTCCCAGAAGTCTCCATACACTTTTAATCTTTAATAGACATAGATCTTCAACCTTAAAATGGAGACTTTGGGGATGGGCTGTATGATCCAGTGTGTGCCCACAGTAACCAGGGGGGGCTCCTAAGGCAAGATCTTTACCCCACCCCCACTTTAGAGCTGCAGGGATGAATCCTGAGAGAGGGTCTTTGCCGACAGACATCCAGGCAGGAGAGCAGGAGTGCCAGGACATTCAGAGAGTGAGGCCTTTTTCATTCTGAACCCAGGTTTTCTTTCCATTGCATTTCCATTGCCTCAGGGGGACCTGAGTTCAGATCCAGCCTCAGACACCCACTAGTTGTGTGACCTAGGGCAAGTCATTTAACCCAGATCACTTCAGCAAAAAGTAAACAAGAAAAAAGAAAGAAAAACTATATGGGCTAGCTATTTAGACTTGCCCCTTGCCGTGAAAATCAGGTTGACCAAAAGGCTTTTAGGAGAGCTTTTGGCACACTAGGGCTAAAACGGATCTATAACCAATGCAGAGCCTAAACTGAGCTCCAACACTACAGATCCCTTAAGATTTCTGTTCAATTAAAAGGGGGGAGGGGGACAGGCACTCCTAATGTAGATAGAGAGCAGTCCATGACTTAGTGCGGAAGTTCTTAAGGAATTGTTTAGGCACCAAGGGATTAAGGTAGATCCCTAGGGTCACCTGACCCTAAGGCTTCCTGACAGCAAGCCCGAGTCCCAGTGCCAGGCTGACTCTCATGTGTTGTGTAGCTCATCAATTCGGTGTGAAATGTTCAGCAAAACTAAATCATAACCGCTAATGCTACCTCCTTGAGCTTTGCTTTGTTTGGTTATCTCATGAGACCTACAGTATCTCCACCGCAAATTCCATTTGACTTCTGTAGACGTCCATGCTACTTGCCTTTACCCATTTGTTGCTGCTTATCCTTCACTCTCAAAGAGGACCAATGACATCAGGAGGGTGATGTCTTGACTTGCAAGTCCCACTCTCGGCTACACTCTCTAGACTCCATCTCCTTCTCCTCATATATTTGGATCACATTCCCACAATGAGAAATCTCCCACTGGGGCCCTCCTCGCCTCATTGGTGACTCTTTCCATTGACCACCATTCTGGAAAGGACCTCAGCCATACCTCTTCTCATTCTGGCCTTAGCATTCCTCAGACTCCACCCTCTCCCCAAATTCGTAGTTACCTCACTCCCTTTCCAGCTGCTCTAAAACAGGGCTTCGTAAAGTTCTTCCAGGCTTAGTTCCTTTTCCATGTTGTGGTTGCATGATCTGAGGGCGTGTGCAGTGCAAAGTTCACGTGCTTTGTGTTCAAAACCAAGGCTTCCATGTAATATGGGCAAGCAAGAGTGGCCAGGGACACCTCGAATTCATCACACGTTTGATTTTGAATCATTTTTGGTCGTTGCACATTCAGAAACCTTTTACTGTTGGCAAATTTTCCATGACCCCCATAGGGGGTCACGATCCACAGTGTAAGGAGCGCTGTAGGCCTATATGTATTGTGTTTTCCTGTTAAAATGTAAAGTCTTGAGGGCAGAGACTGTCTTGTTTCCATCTATATCTAGTGCTTAGCCCAGCTTAGTGCATATGAAGTACTTACTGAATACTTTGTCCTTCCTTACCTGTCTAGCCTGTATCCTTTGGCACTGGGCCACAACAAATAAGCATTCTTGTTGCTTCAAGGCTTCACGTTCTCAGAACAGCCTACATTCAATGTACATTTTGATCACCTTTTGAATGATGAAAGGCATCAGAAATCATCTCTATCTCCAAGCCCATGCTGTATCCTCGTGATGACTCAGATGTTAACTCATGTCACTAGAGGGAAGACGGCACACAGAAAATCCAAAATGGCAGGTCATAGAGAATTGTAGTGGGCTAGCTTGGCATGCATCCCATGACTTGATGACACCACATTGTTTTTCCTAGTTATGCTCTAATCTAGTACTGTCCTGGATTTTCAGGGCTGACCTTGGGCAGTAGTTGGCAGCCCCTCCCTCCATTTCTGAGCATCAGTCTCCTTCCCTCTCTTTCTTTGTCTCCCTCCTTAGGACTCAGTGGCCTGGAGTGCAAAGCAAAGTCTGTCTTTGGCACTTTCTCATTTCCCCTTTCAATGCTCCCTTTTTGCCACTCAGAGTCAATGAATTTACTTATTTATTCATTGATTCGTATGTTTGTTTTCCTCTCCAGCTGAATGTTTAGAGCTAGGAAGACCTAGATCCTAGATTTTAATCTTGCCTCAGATACAAAGTAGCTGTGTGACCCTGGGCAAGTCACTTGAGGAAACTGAGGCTCAGTAAAGTGATGATAATAATAGCACCGACCCCACAGGGTTGCTGTGAAGTTCAAATAAGATAATGCATGTAAAGAACTGTATTGATGTGGGCTATTATTATTATCTAGCCTAGGTTGCTTGTTCTTGCCTGTTTTGTTATCTCTTAATAGCCCCAAAACGGTGCAAAGACAGATCATTATTCTTTTTAAAAGAACTGCTAAAAACCTATATACTGTGTAGTGCTTTCCTATTCCTGGCTTATGTCTAACTTGACAGAAAAGGACACATGTACCCTCAGTTTCCCCATCGGTAAAGTGGGAATAATAATCCTATTTTTATCTGCCTCACATGGCCCTTGTAAACAGTGACTTATAACACTCCAAAGCATGTAAATGGAAATAGTTCTTATTTATGGAACAGGCCTGTGTTTTAATCAGTTCAGGGAGCTCTCAGTGACTCTACTAGTATAAATCAGCACCTTCTTTGCAATCGTATAGTCTGAAGAGAGTTGCCTGGTAATAAAAGGTCAAAGGACTTACCCAGGATCATCTGGCCAGTAGGTATCACAGGAAAGATGAATCCATGTCTTCCTGGATTCCTGATGCCAAGACCAGCTCCTGTCCTCCATGCTGAATGGTCTCTCAATGTATCGTTACTATTTTGCACAAATATGACCATCTCTGGGACATCTCTATAGCAAGATTGAGGTGTAGCAGTGCTGATTTAAACACTTCTTAGCTGGATGCCCTGTCTCAAGTTACTTAATCTCTCAGTCTTAGTTTCTTCATCTGGAAAATGGCAATAAGATTTTTACTACCTTCCTCATAGGAGTACAGTGAGGAAGGTACTTGGTAAATATGACTTTACCACACTGTACAAAGTATTTCAGAAATCTGAATGCAGATTTGAGCTATGAAGGCTTAATGGGTTCACTAAAATGCCATCCTTACCTGTCTAGCAAGAAACTAAAGGGTTACCCAGGATATTGGATACATAGGACTACTGCCATTGCCAAAACAGAAAATTCTTCATTTTCACAAAAGTATGGCAGAATGAGAAGAACCTTGTACTTGGAAAGACTCAAGAGCTCTAATTAATTCAGTGACCAAATATGATTCTAGAGGAGCACTGATAGGACCCGCCCCTGATCGAGATATAGATACAAGATGCGGAGGCACACATTTTTAAACATGGTCAGTGTGGGCATTTGTTTTGCTTGATTGTGTATATTTGCTAGGAAGGTTTTGTTTTTCCTTTAAATTAGAGAGTGAGGTAAGAGGAGAGAAAATAAACCCATATTGATCGAAAGATTTTCTTAAATGACCTTGTAAATTGACTTTCCACATCCCAAGAAAAAGGAATAGTTATCCCTTCCACATTGGGACTTTTCCCATCATAGTTTTGATATATCGAAGTTTGGCATAAGAAATTACATGGGACTTTGGAGGGAATTTGTGGAAGTCACAGATGACACATGAAAGCTAGCAGACAACAAAGAAAAAGTTTAGCAACTCAGGAATGTATGAAATATATGTGTAGTATTACACAATATCAACATTTTATCTTTTAATACCATAATTTAGATGTCTTCCCTGGTACAAAGGAGGGCCAAAAAATTTTACACACATTTTCCAAATTGTTCGGGCTCCAGGCCCCTAACCTCTGCTATGTGGAAGGGCTAACATAATTGATTCTTCTATTCAGGGAGAGGGAAAGACTTGCCTTTCCCACCTGTTCCCACATGGCAGGGAAAGGGGTATCTAATTCCCGCTAGGAGAATTGTTGCAAATATACGCACACAAATCAGGACACCAGTAAACGTAATGTGAGAACCCTGGTAACCTAGAGACAGACAGACTACTACTGCTGCTGCTAAGGGGTGGACTACAAACATTTTGCAGCACCCTGGACACTATTCATTTAATGGAGGCATGACTAGCTAAAGGACTGCTCATTTGCTGCCACCTGGTGTTCAATTTCCCCCACCCTTTCTTCCAAGCCTTGAGAATCGAAAGAAATCTTTCCCTCCTAGTCCCTTCAGGAGAGGCTGCAGTCACAGAAAAGCTTATGGTTCAGTGTGAGGGCTCTGAAAATTTTTGTTGTTTAGTCATTTCAGTCATGTCTGACTCCTCACGGCCCCTTTTTGGGATTTTCTTGGCAGATAGGATGGGCTGGGGAATATTTAGAGAGGTCTTCATTCTAACCTCCCCAAGATCTCTCCACCTTTGGTCTAGATCCCCCACAGAGCCTTCCTTTTAGCTCATATTCCTCTGAATTAAGGAGGAAAAAAGGTGAAGGACTTGCATGTACTGTTTGCAGAGAGAAGGCAAGGCTTACCAAAGGAGATGTTGGACTTTACTAACAGTATTTTTTGAAAATACAAACTCTCTAGGCCTCAGTGTGCTCCTGTGTAAAATGAGAGAGCTGGACTACAGAATATCAAGGTCCCTTCCAGCTCTAAATTGAAACACAAGGAATTAATCTAATGGTGGGAAATTTCGGATTGGAGGGGAAAGAAGGAGAAATCACAACTTAGAGGTGAACACCCACTCTGTCTAGAAAGATGTCTGGTCCTATTAGCCCATCTCCAACCATTCAGGCCTCCCAAAGGTCTGTCAATGTCGCCCTCCATCATAGCATTTTTAGAGCTTAAAAGAACCCCATCTAAACCAGCTCCCTCATTTTATGTATGAAGAATCTGAGTTTGGCATCAAACCCGAGGGGAAGCATAGATTTAGGGTTGGAAGTGACCTTAGAAGCCATCTGTATTCCAATACCATTTTACAGAGGAGTAAACTGAGACCCAGAGAGGTTAAACTTGCCCAAGGTCACCCAGAGAATAAGTGGCTAAGGTAGCATTTGAACCCAAGTCTTCTCTTTCCATTGTACCATACTCCTTTTTTCCCACAGCCAAAATAATGAGCTGATTTTGACTCAGTTTTGTTCTTTTCCTTTGGTTGTTCTGGAGTGGTATCATTACAATCTGGTAGAATGTGGCTAAACGTGGCACCATAGTGGCTATTTGCATGGTTAGTAGTGACACTCTATTCGGTGGCTAGGCTTTTGGCTCCCAGGACCAATGCTTGCTTGAATACATCTATCTGCATATTTGTATTTAACCTTGCATATGGGAGGCATCTAGGAAATGGTTGTTGAATGGATTTGAATGTTGAATTATGTTCTAGTCTAGCCATTGTAAGCTGCTGATTGTGTTCCTATGTGGAAATGTGAAAAGTCTAAATCAAGGAACATCAGTCTTTCCTCCAACCCTGCAGGGCTAAGGGGTAAGTGAAGACAGCTGCTTCGTTTGAAGCAAAGCTGCTATTTTCAGCTCTGCAGCTTCTCATGGACTTTGAAACCCTCTTTCTGCCAAGTCTTGGTGACCTGCTGACAGACAGCACCCTCTTTGATTGCTGGCCCCCAGGGTGGGTCTGTCCACTGCTGTTTCCAAGGCCAGCCCTAGTCTTCCAGGCTTATTAACACGCTATTTTTACACCATACAACATGTGCTGTAATCTTTCCAGATGTTCAGTTCCTTCTCACCAAAGGAACTAATCTGTTGTGGTCCAATAGACAATTGAGCCACCCATAAGCAAGAGCTTAAGGGGGAATACATCTCTTAAATTATCTTTCCTCAGTCTCTCAGGTCAATGATACCTTATTTAAAATTTTCCCCCAGTCTTTTGACTTAGTGTGGATATTTTTGAGTTGTCTCATGGAGTTATTAAGTCCATTCTAATTTTCAGGGAGAGCCTGCTCCTTGGGTAAGGTTTTTGGTTTTTTGTTTTTATTAAGCTATTCTCTTTCCAATTCTTTCTCCCCTCTCATTTGTTTTCCATTTTTTTCTTGTAGAATTCTCATTTCACTAACAAAATCACATTAACCCTCTTCCCAGTCTTCTCTTAATTTTTGCTAGATCTTCTCACTGAATTTGTATTCTAGTTGTGTTTTTTCCCTGAGGCATTGCTTATAGATAATATGGAGTCATTCTCTTTCTGGGTTTGTGTTTGGAATGCCGCTGAAGACCCAAGTTCAAATCTGGCCTCAGACACTTACTAGCTATGTGACCTTAGGCAAGTCACTTAACCTGAAATACCTCAGTTTCTTTCTCCAAAGTAGGGATAATAATAGTACTTGCCTCCAAAAGTTGTTGTGAGGATTAAATGAAATAATTATACAGCACAACAGTGCCTGGTATATAGTAACACTATGTAAATGTTAGTGATGATGATGATGATGATGATGATGATGGGACTTCTTTGTTTTTGTTCATTGTCCAGACTTGCTACTTGATTTAAGGGCTGGGCTCTACTCCCTTCTAGAGGGGATGTGTGGGTTGGTCCTGCTTCTTAGGGAAATGAGTGTTATTTCAGAATCTCAAGGATAGCGCAGACTGGGAAACCTGTACGTTTTCATTGTTCCCAAAACGGTTTGATCCAGGGCAAAGACTAATTGTTGCCTTTTTGGTCAGAACTCTCCACGTTCCTGAACTGGGTTTGGCTCTGAGCAACACAACTATAAGCCTTCTCATGGCAGTAGTTCCAGTTACACTACTGCTGGGCTCAGCCACTACTAGCCAGCTGCAAATCTCTGCAGGTTGAATGTCAGAATTGTAGGCTCCTCTTTGGCCTAAAATTCCTGTCATGATAACTACACTGCAGGCTTGAGGCTGGAGTGGGTGTTGGAAAAGAGATTCTGACTCCACTCCTAGGGTCAGAGCCATACAGCCATTACTTAGTTTTAACTTGCTCCTCATTCAGTATAGTGAAAGGTCTTCTGATCACTCCTCATCATAGACCATTACTCTTAGACCTGTGTCCTCTCCTTAGTGCCCCAGTGGACTGTAATCCAACACTAGCCAATGAAAGACAAAGCTGCCAGTTGGCACACATGTGTATCTGGAACCTCATCTTGCCCTGGTGCACCGCCACAAACAGGCCTTTCTTCAGCCCTTGAGCTAGAAGCCTCAGCTCAGCCCCTTCTGGCTACACACAGTCTCCATTGTCCACAGGCCTGTCTCCCAAAGCTGACCTGGGATGGGAAAAAAAGACTAATTTTTTTTCTTGGATTTCTCAACCAGGACTCAGTCTGTTATATTTTCTAGATATTTGTTAAGTAGTTACAGGGAAGACCTCAGGTGTGCTACTTCTTGCTACTTTACCATCTTGGCTATTCTCCATCTAGTTTTATGATGACTGTATTTGTAGATAAGGAAAGTGATGATGTAGACTAGAAACAGGTTCCAATATAATTTCCCTGTAACTCACTGATTCTGAACACAAGCACCTTGAGCCCTCTGAGATTTAGTTGATTCTAGCCATCAACAGAACCCAAACCCATTGATGATCAGCTTGGACTCTTCCTTAGCAAGGTTGCCCTTACTTTTCTCTTTCTTCATAATGTGTGTACTACAGAGTCAGTCAGGCTTGCTTTATCTTCTGCTTTCTAAGCAAATGGCAACTTTGACGGTAGGAAATCTCCAGGGTGAACATAGCCCATTCCTCCCCACCTCAGAAGCTCTCTCTGCCCAGGTTGCTCCCCTTCTTGGGCGGCCAACTAAGAAACTTGCATGCTAGATAGCAGGATCCTTACTGTTCTGTAGTAGTTGTGGAAGCTTCCTTGCACGCAGATTTTTTTTCCTTAGGCTGGATTGCAGAAGCAGGGTAAGAGATTTTTTTAATACTTGCATTAAATTCCCAAAGATCCTAAACAAAACAAACACTGAAACTTCAGTTACACATCAAGAATAGATTTTCTTTCCTCCTTAACATAGGTTATGACAGTTCTCACAATATCGTTCTGAAGATACCTTGATTTGTTGAAATGTAAATAAATAGTGCAATCCTACACTCCTCACTCAAGTTATTCTAGGGATAAACAGACACAGGGAATTTTCATTCTCCTTTTGTAAAATTTTAAAAGAACACCAAAATATTCAGGTTAGGAAGTATTCTGAGATGAGCCTGACCCAGGCCCTTAGAAATTAAGTGTGATATTGGAACAAAAATGAGACACTCATAGGCCATTCAATTAATAAAAAGGAGAATTACTTAGCCAGGGTATATTCAACAAGCATTTGCGGACATTTGGAGTTGATTCAGCTGAGGGCAATTCCTTTGACTGAGTTGCTTATATTCTGTTTTCCATCAGCTAAGAGCAAGTGTACCTGAAACCACTCGTGGCTGTTTTGTACTCAAGCTACCAAGAAGTTGCCTTCCTAACAGTTAACCCAAATTAGTTACTTGAGTTCATCACTAACTTCTGTAGAGGAAGGGGTTAGGGTATTGCTGCCATCACAAAGGTGAACAAGGGTGGGAATCCTCAACAGCTTAAGCAGCTCTATATTACCTCTAGGACAAACTAGGAATGCTTGTTGTCATTTGAAGTCCTTCACAATCTGGCTCTACCTGGTCTTTTTGAAGCCAAGGTGCCTTCCCCCATTCTGTGTTATTTATAGCCAAATTGTGCTATATTTATGTATACAACCCATGGCCTTCTGCTTCAGTGTCTTTGTATTGGCTGTCTCCCATGACAGGAATGGTGATCTCCCTTCCTTGACTCTGCCTTTTAGGACTTTCTTGATTTCCTTAAATTTGTGTTCTTCTGTCCCCCAAATTACTTCTCTGTAGTTATGACATTCCCCTCCCCCTATACCTTTTCATCCAAGTATAAGGTAAGCTCCTTCAGGGTAGGACTGTCTGTCACTAGTCCTTACTACAGCTCACGGATCATAGATAGAGAGCTGGAAGGGAACTTAAAGGCACCTGAGTCCAATTTCCTCCTTTTACAGATGAGGAAGTGAAGGCCGAAGGTTAAGTGACATGTTCAAGGTCACCAAGAATCAGTGAGAGGCAGGATTTAAACCCAGGTCTTCATTTCAGCACTCATCCCATCACAAATTAGGCAAATATGTTGATTTTAACAAGGAAAGAGCCAATGACCCTTCATTTCTTCCCTGGATGAGGTAAGACTAGCTAGTTCCATTTGACAAAGATATTGACACATTTGAAGGACTCCAAAGTTTTACTTGTGTCTGGGAACAATACTTGTGATCCATAATCATACATGGCTGCTTTCTCTTCTACTTTTTCCTTATCTACAAGTTCTAGGGGAAAAAGTCAACACCATAAAGTTACACTGACCAAATAACGTTTTCGGGTCTATGATGCCATCAGTACATGGCCCAATTCTCTCTATAAAAATGTGAAGAATTTTTTTTATCTTCACTTAAGTCCAAATTCACTCCATGGAGCCCAGTTCCTCCCCACTATTGGCCTTCCTACACTTTGATCTTTTACTTTTTATTGTTATGCCTATTTGTATTTGTATTGTGCTATAAAATAGCTTTTTCTTCTGTAAATATACTGACTTAATGAAGAAAAGAGGCAGCTAGGTGGCACAGTGCTGACCCAGGAGTCAGGAAGACTTGAGTTCAAAAGTGTCCTGAGGAACTAACTAATGAGGTGACCATGGACAAGTTGCAACCTGCTTGCCTCAGTTTCCTCATCTGTAAAATGGGGATAATAATAGCACTTGCCTTGCAGGGGTGTTGTGAGCAACAAATGAGGTTAGTATGTGTAAAGCACTTAGCACAGTGTGTGGAAAAGAATAATGGCTCTATCAATACTAGCTGCTATTATTATTATTGTTATTAATGAAAGACTGAAAGATCATGTTGGCCTAAAAAAGTGTACACTTGTTTACCTTGCCTTGGTGAGTTAGGCCACCTCCTGTAATTCTTCTCTTAAGGGTTTCACAATGAAGGAAGTAGGTAACCAAAGCATATATGAAAGCCTGGATCACTGTTTTCTCATATGAGAAGATGCTTTTCTAAGATTTGTTGAGCAGTATAACTGAGAATTCCTATCCGACTTTGTTGATGTCCTTTGAAGGACAGAACATATGAGTGATTTTTTTGTAGAACATTTTATGGACATGAAACAGTGTATACAAATTCCTAATTTGCTATCTGCTCCTGTCTTCCAACAAATTGAATGTTCTAGACAAAGTTCATCAAATAAAGTAGTTTTTAGGTATGACATGAATGTGGGAGTGATGGGGTTATGGTGAGAGAGTTATGGGATTTGTGCTGGACCCCTAAAAGGAAAAGACCATGTCTTTGGGACCTGGGCCCCAAAGCCCCTGAACCCAGATCTCTGTCATTCACCTGAGGCACCTGGCCCATCCCAATCAATAATCCTTTGAACTGCCTCTGTGGCTCTCCAGCCACTTAACTCCTTCCATTGCCTGCATCTGGCCCCATCCCAGGCTACTTGCCACTCTTTGATCCTACCCAAATTTTCTCAGTCTTTTTCTATATAAAAATATCAGTCCCATCCTCATCAAAGAAGATCCTTAGGAATCTGGCCTGTTTGCATGGGCATCACAAATACTGCAGACTCACTAGGAATCCCACCCAACCAGTGTCTGAATAAACTAAATACTTGGACTGAAAGAAGGCTGTAGTGGTTGAATTCTTTCAAGGCAGACTCCTGCCCTGTACCTTGGCATTTCGGAATTCCTAGCATCGCTACACTGTATCAGGAGGTCTGCCAGGTACTATGCTCTCTACTTTCAGCAAATGATTGGCAGAAATATAGCATTTAAAAACTCAAAAAATTCAAAATTCAAACCTGCTTTTATGACTCATATTATTCAAGGAAAAACACAAATAATTTGATTACTAGGAATAAATGCATAGCCATCTTTTAAGTCTTATATTTGAATGACCTGATTTCTTTGGCAGCTAGTTAGAGCCTATTAAGTGAAAAAAAAAAAGCAAGGTAATATAGGCATATTTGCTAGAAAATAATCTCCAGGAGAATAAAATGAAATTAAACAACAAACTGCTGAAAGAGGTCTCAGTGAAATTCCTGTATTATATTGTAAAACTGCAAATAATATAAAACGTTGCATGAATCTGTCAATAGCTGTTCTTAATGTTTATCAATTTCAATGTAAATAGATAAGATTAAAGAAAACTACTCAAAAGCTGAATTAGTTGTGGGTGAACAGGTTGTCAGCTTACAACAAGCAGGTACAATAATCTTTTGTTTCATTTTTTTAAAAAAGGAAAATATAAAAGAATATGAATATATTTCTGCATATATATTCTCGGTGAAAATGCAGTTTTCCCCCATACTACATATATATATATATATATATATATATATATATAATATATATATATATATATATATACACATATATATATATGTATATATATCACACATGCATACATATACATATATACATACATGTGTATATATACATAGATGCATATATATGCACACACATATATATGTCTATTTGTCTATATGTGTGTACCCAAAGACACACACATACATATTATTCCTAACATTTGTGATGATATTCTGCCTGACAAAGACTTCTTGAAGTAGTTTTTGTCATTTTTATGAAAAAATGAAAAAAAAAAGTCTCTCACCTGTGGCGTAGTAGATTGGACTAATTATTAGACTACCACACCATGGGAAGTTTGACAGATTTTTTTAAAAAGCTACATTTATGGTATTGCCTCAGTTTCTTAGGATTTTCTTATTTTTTATAAGGTAACATGCAGAAAAAAATCTACATGCAAGATGAACTAAATTTATTAGCTATTGATTATATCTGTATCCTAGGAGTGTTTACAAAGTAAAGAATACAGTGAAATAGCTTTCCTTATTAAACGTTGCTTCTGAAATTTGATTAATACTCTTTATACATACAATAAAACAAGATTTGGTCATTAAAAAAATGTAAGCTTTAGCTTCTGAATTAGTCTTGGGTGAACAATTCCTTCTTTGTGGCTCTCTTCTTCCATTGGGTTCAGGTCATAAGATACTTGATCTAGAACCTGAGTTTTTAACCTTTTCCCCTTTTGCAGCAGTTTGAGGCCTACCATGAACATTTCTTTTTAAAAATGTTTTTAAGTATGTAAAATAAAATACGTAACATTATAAAGGAAACTCGTTGTGTTGGAATACAGTTATCAAAATATTTTTTTTTTAAATTCCCAGATCTCCAGTCTAGAGGCTAGAAGGAACCTTTTACAAGGAGGAAACTTAGATCCAGACTTGCAAAGTGCATTACCCTTTGGATTATCTACATAGAAACAAAAGAAGATGCATTTCCTAGGAAATTCATGTGATATCAATATGAAACAAAATTCAAGCTTTAATAAATTGCTCTAAATATAGCTCCCTACAGATAAAAGAATGATTTGTGGCCATCTTTTGTATATAGAGTGGGTAGACTGGTGTGTGGAGGATTGTGTCAGATACTCTTATGACTGAATGTGTACATACTAGACTGAGAGAGACCAGCTGACTACAAACAGGGATAAGAAAACATATTGCTTGGCAAATCTAGAGCAAAAGTATTTTTCTTCTAGATTACAGAAATAATCATTCTGTTGTTTGTTTTTTCTTAAGCCAGAGCTAACTACTATTTATCATAAGCACATGCTGACTACAATTTATAAGTGGCATTTGAAAATGACACAGTAGAATGATATTGAACCGTGCAAAAAGTTCACAAAAACAATTTTATTTACAGTGTTTAATAGAGTATGCACACAGGTAGGACACAGGTTTGGATTCATTAAGTCTTCATGCAGAATTATATTCTCCCTAAAATAAGCCAGTTCCATCCAGGATTCACTACTTACATGCCTATGTTACAACATTTATAACAAATATGGTATCTGAAGAAAAGATACACATATAATATGTTCATTTAAGTTACTTATTTTACAGAAAGATTAAAAATTCAAATTACACAAAACTCAAAAACTGTATGAAAAATTTGAATATGAAATTGAGAGATCCCACTGGAATGCCTAAGGAGTGGAAGCTCTGTATCCACCTGTGTTAAAATCAGTAATATGTAATGAAATATTACCAATAAAATGCTTTCATCTGTTCATTTTAAGTTTTCTAATTTAGCAGTTAACAATATGGCACCCTAAGAAACCCAATGAATTGTTATGATGAGGCACTTTTGTTAGTGACTAAGCCAAAAGAACAAATTAGCTGAGTACTAATGCCAGCTGTTTTACTCGTCAATTTCTGGTCAAAACCCTTGTATAGATTACACAGCATGTTGCAACAAATACCTTGCTTATTTGCATGCAACCATCGTGTGTGTGTGTGTGTGTGTGTGTGTGTGTGTGTGTGTGTGTGTGTGTGTGTACACATATTTTTCTCAACTTTATGTTCTTCTGGCCATAGAAATGCATGGTGAAGACATTCCACAGTGCACATTGATGAAACCAGCCCAAAATGAAGGCTGCATAATAGCAATTCTAGTACAGAAACATATGTACAGAGTTATTGGACAGTAGCTTTTGAGTGGCTGTAGTGGACTCATCCCTCCAGTTTAGAGACACTGATGAAACTGATTTAGTTCCTGGGGTTAGGGATGGTTTTTGAGGATTGGCAACAGGTATAAGAGTATCATTTTGGTTGACATTCTGGAAGTTTTCGCCATTTATTTGTTCAAGTGATTGGGATGGTATGGAAGGAAGGGGTCTGTTTGTCAAACGGAGGGTGCTAGGGGAGCTGCCTCCATCTGATCTATAGATTTCTATTTTCTTTGTGTTCTCCGGTCTATGCTCTCTGTGATCTCCTGTGTTCAGACCAAAAGTGCTAGCATGTAAGCATTCTCTTGCGAGTAATCACCTGAATGGTAATGTGTTTGTTTCAAGTAGTATTGTTTCAAATTGGTAAACTTTTGTATCATTATATGAAGTAGGTTTTCATAATTTGAATGTTATAACATGTAAACTGAAAGAAACTAAAGGATGGTGGAAAAATTGTGTAAAACCAGTTATATTACTTTGTCAGATGTGCTAACCTAGAAAACCAGGTATTTCTACCCTTATCTGTAATTAAAGACGGGGTAGAAAACCAGGTATTTCTACCCTTATCTGTAATTAAAGAAGGGGTTATAGCTAACATAATTTGAGTATCACTTATGAAAGTAATAAGATTGTTAACTAAGTTATTTGAAGTTATTGTTTCAATGTTAAAACTTAGAATTGTGAATTGATGACCAAGTGTAAAAAGCAGGGGATGGGTAAAAGCCTTCTCCAGATTGCTTCTGCCCATTCAAAATAGTCCTCCTTGGGACACGGGGATCAGCACGCAAGGGCACCAGGATTTGCCCCTCCATGGGGTGAAGGCAATTCCCCATATTTTGTAAACTTGCCAAAGTCCCTGGAAACCATCTGTGGGGGCAATGTCATCTGCCGTGAGAAAAGTTTGTGGAAAAAGATTGTGTATCTATTCAGTTGTGAGGTTAAATTTAGGAACCTCTTTCATTTAAGGCAGTTTTTGTAAGAAATCCCCTCCCTAATGTAACCAAATCAGAGGTCTCTCCACCCCTTTTATACTGGCTACTCCTTGATGGGAAAATTTTTCTATCTCAACACCCTGTTTCTCAGTTTGTCTCCCTTGCTTGGGTGACGAGTTTATAGGTAAAGACCCCTGTCAGGGAGGGATTGTAAATGTTTCTGCTGGTCTCGACTTGCACACCTGTAAGGATGCCTACAGTGATGAGTGACCCCAGAAATTTACTTATGCCAGCTGTACCACCTGTTCTGAGAGAACACTCCCTACTTGCATCTGTGACCCAATAACCCCTTGGACCTGGCATTGGCCAAGTTCTGGACACTGGCAAAAAAACCTTGAAGGGAGGGACCCCTGGAGGCAGGGACAGCTCTACACCAATCCCAGCAGGAAACAGTTTCAGAAGCTGAGACGTTCGTCCCTTACCCCAAAAGATTTTGGATTCTATTTATTTAAGGGGGGAATGATGGGGTGCTGGGGTGCTTGTGTTTGGGTGCTTGTGCTTGGACCCTAGTTTCCCCCTAGCCTCAGAAACACTGTCTCTGGCAGTTTCTCCCAGCCCAAGGACACTATGCCTAGAAATTACTCATGAGTGGGCCCCAGCAAGACCCTCATATCTTTCCCGGTGCAGTTACAAACTGCACCTGAAGGAATTATTAGTTTGAACTGGTTTGCACTGGATTTTGAAGACATTCTTACCAACTGGACTATCTATACTACTGCCCTACAACATTGTCTACATCCTGGAATCCTCATTATCTGTATTTTAGACCTAAGACATGTGTATACTCCCTACATGTGTCTCGTCAAACAAGACATTGACTGGTGGCAGACTGGATAACTCTCAGTTACCCCTGACCTCTAGTTAACTTAGTGATATAGCAGGCCTAAAACCACACCTCCATGTGGCCACCCTTGTGGGATTTTCCTAGTGAAATCTGAGTAAAATGCCTGCACAGTAGATACCAAAAGCGCGTGTTCCTTTAAGAACTGACCACTCTTTTACCACTCCCTGATCCCGCCCTGAATCACATGAGCATATTTGGCACAAGTTTTATTGTATTTTATCCTATATAAACTTTAACTGTACCCCTCTAAGCTCACAGGTTCCTTAAGAATCCTTGCCCACTGTAAAGTGTAACAAAAACTTTTTGCCAACTTGACTTAAAGAATGCTTGAGTCCATGAATTCATTCCAGATGACCTCATCCTGTACTCCAGTCTTTGAGGGGTCTGAACCTGTCAGACTGTAACAGCACCATTCAAGAGAATGCTGATTCTGAAATTTCGTTTTTCAACTTTGGGGAGATTTGTTTTCAAAATTAAGGAGCTGAGTCCCATGCCACGCCTTGGACACATGGCTAAATGCTTTATGACTTAAAAAACTGGTAGATCATACCATGCTATTTCTCCTCAGGGTCTGCTTTCACAAATAAAAGAAACAGCAGAAAAACTTGAAGAAAGTAGCATCGATCTGTTTAAAATGCTCTTAAAAGAAAATTTACAGCACAGATCAACTATTTTGGCATTTACAAGAATGGGGGATTTCTGCAGACAAGGAGCTACAGTGTGGGCAACAGTCCTCCTTCTTCCTACAGGTCCAGCTGTCCATCACGGACACCACAGCGTCCACTAGTGACATGACCACGGGATAGACGCCTCCTGTTTCGCCTGTTGTGCAACATCAGTATAGATTTGCCTGTGTCACAAAGTGCTGAAACCCCCTTTAGTACTAGAACAAGAACTAGAGACAAAGGGAGAAGGTTGGGAAACAATATGCCCGGTTAGTGCAGCAGTACAGCAGGAAAATAGTGTTCACCAAAAGACTCTAGAAAACTCAAGCGTCACCGAGAAAGAGGGGACCAGCTGAGAAATAGGGAAACTAACTTGGAAGAGACTGATTTTTACTAGACATTACACAGGTAGGTGAAACTAGTGCCATTAGTTCTAAATATTTAACTTTGTGCTTTTAAAATGCATTGCTAGCCTTGGGTATGATAGTGATTTTTACCATTTGGAAGGTCCCACTTTCTGCCATCACAGCCACCACATATTCAGTAGCATTGATCTGTTTTACCTTGTGATGACAATTACATGGATAACTGTGAATAAAGAGAACAGAGCTATGCATGCTCATCTCCCCTCCTATGTCCAAATCTGACAGACTTGTCAACAAGCATTCCAACTCCATGCACTGCCAATGGCATTATAATCACTGGAAGATACTTAAGATCAGTCAGAAAAAGGAGAATCAGTTCATTAGTGGAAGGAAAAAAAAGGAGAAAAAGAAAAATCATAGTGAATTATTACTTATGAATTATTTGCTCTATCATTATAATACAAGCCAGTAGGTTTTTCTAGCTGACAGGTTAACACCCCAGGCAAAGTTACCTGATACATCTCCAGGAGATACGCCCGTCTTTCCAATGTCGGTCAGTAAAGGATCTATGTTAGGCACTGGCTGAGATTTTACAGTGTTTTCCTCCTGAACTGTTGTCTATGGTTAATAAACAAAGATCCCCTCAACATTTCTTCAAAGTTATGTCATTATATTTTTAACAACATTTAGAAAAGCCCATTGACCTTTTAACTTTAATTTTCCACACTGTTTTATCTTAAAACAACAACAGTACTTAGTACCACATTGTTAGCTACTCCTATTTTCATTCAGAAGCAAGGAACCAACTTCTGGAATGCAGAGTTAACAGGGCAAACGGTGAACTATGGTCACATTATTGAAAATTTAGGACTCTGTCCCAAATCAAAATAACCAATCATAAAAGCAAAAAGGAACTTACAAGAGGCTCTTCTGCACCTTCTTCTGTGAAAAACCAGTCATGCTAAAAATTTAAAATAAAAAATAAGAGGAGAAAACCCTCCAAATTGCCATTAGTATGGAGGACAGGATAGAGAGACAAGATCTGTGTTAAGAGAAAGAGAAAATTTAATTCTAAATGATCTTTCATTCGAAGAGATTTTTCTCAAAGACTAATCACTCACTTACATGTTGGATAAGGGTTTCTACAATTTTGTACTGGTCAGGCATGTGAGTCACCATATGTGTCATATTATCTTCTAAAGATCGCACAAGGGTTGGACCAAAAACAATGGCTAGATTTCTTGGTACCATCTGAAAAAAAGGATGGGAAAGGGTGGAGAGAGGGAAAAGATAGAATTGACTTATTACAAAAACAGCAGAAGTTTTCTGCCACAAAAGTAATGTGATTAATATTCAAAGAAGCTTAAATTTCCAAAAGCCAACCTGCAGTTTCTATCCGAAAGGTTGTCTTGAAGAAAACTACAAGACTGAGGAAGCTTGTTTGGCTGGTGACTCCATACTTGCACATTCACCCCCAGCTTGTATCTCTCACTCTGTCATTTCTCCCTACCTGCAATGCCAATTCTTATCCATTTCATATCTTTCACCTTTTTAGAAACTGAGTTCAAAACACCTTTCAGGAATCCTAGGGATCCATATGAATAGTCTTAACTCTGAGTGCTTTCTGCAAATATATACTTGGTACTCTTTTAATGACATTGATTGAAACATTGTTTTGTAAATCTTTCTAAGTCTTTGCATATGGGTTGGGTACCCCAATTTGATTATAAGGGTCTCAAGGACATGGACTTTGTGTGCATTTACTTACATTCTATTGGGCAGAACAACAGTCTATACAATATGTCTAACAATATGTCCATGGAGTAAATGCATGAGAGTTCAGGAAAGGTCACATGAATAACAATACTGTTTAAACTGAGCTTAGAAGGAAGCTAGATATTCTAAGAGGCAGAGGTGAGTCACAATTGTATTTCAGGAATGGTGTCTGCCCTGTGCAAAGGCAGGCAGATGAGAATGACAAGGTCACATATAAAGGAGCAAAAAGAGGGTAGTTTGGCTAGAGCGCTGAGTGCCGGGAAGATAGAATGTGCAACAAGCTGGAGCCAGATTGTGAAGGGCTTAAACACAGAATAAAGGAGTTTTTGCTTTTTTCTACAAACAAAACAACTAGAGCTTTGGAAGCAGCAGAGTGATGGGGTTCTATCTGTACATTAGAATCATTTTGAAAGCTGCATGGAGAATGGTTTTGAAATGAGGGAAACTAGAGACATTCCCACTGTAATAATAGTCCAGGTGAGAAACAAGGAGATGGATATAAGAGATGTTGTGAAGGCAAATATTTGGCAACTGATTGGATATAGGAGGGGACAAGGCAGAAAGCAAGTTGTGGATGACCTCAAGATTGTGACTCTGGGTACCTGAAGGATGGTGGTTCCCTCAACAAAAATAGGGACATTTGGAAGTTGTGGAGGAAAGATAAGTTGTGATTATCTAACACTGAGGTTAAGAAGGCTGTCAGACAAATACAGTCTGAAATGTTCAACAGGCAGTTCATGATGGGGGACCTGAATCTCAGTAGAGTGCCTGAGGCTGGATATTTACAGATGTGGGAGTCCTTCATATATATATATATATATATATATATATATATATATATATAGGTCATTCAAACCATAGGAGATGATGAGGAAAACCTAGAGAAGAGAGAATATCCAGAAGCAGGGGATGGTGAACAATTTCCAATACTGCAGAGATCAAGTGAAAGCATCCATGGAGTGCTTTCTATGTGTCAGGCCCTGGGCTAAGTAAGCGCTGCAGACAGGAGATAAAGCCCTCAAAGAGTTTACAGTATAATGGGAGTGGGATGAGAGAAGACCCTAACATTATTAAGGAAGGCTAGGAGAGGATTCTTGTGGAAGGTGGGATTTCAGCTGACACTTGAAGGAAGAATAAAACCTGGGAAGAGGTCTTTTGGCTTGGCAAACAGATCATCTGCAGCTCTGGGTTGTGGTTAAGAGGAAGGGCAGAGGCACTGAGTGCAGACAGCTTTTCAGAGTTTGCTTATGAAAGGGAGAAAAGAGAAAGTACCAATAGCTTTCAGGGATGCTGGGGGCAAGGAAATATTTTTTTTCCCCTTAAAGGGGAGAAGAGTAAAATACATTGTGGACAGGTGATAGTGAGAAGGGAAGAGAAGGGGAGGACTGGTTTTGAAGGGAAGGGTTACCTCTTCATCAGACACTAGAACTCTGAAGCAAACATGACAGGATTTAGAGTCAGAAGATATTCTAGCTCCTTTTTTAGAGTAGGAAACTCAGGCCTTAAAATTAATTAATATGTTCAAGGTCACATAGCAGGTAGTAGTCAGTAGAGCTCGGATTTATACCTAAGTTTTTAATTGAATTATACTGTTCAATTTAAGTGAAACCACATTACTATTGCCTGGCATAATGTCAAAAAGCAAATCAAGTTCTCTTACCACCAAGAAATCTTCATGCACCAAAGATGCAAACTGCTGCAATGTATACTACTAAATGAGAAAGAAGCATATCAAGGGTAGGCCAGCCAAGAAAAAAAGGGAAAGAAGTGCTGGGAGAAGCTAAGGATCTTTTTTTTTTTCCTGGCAGATACCAGAGGCAGAAAGGAAACTAAACTGTGAGGTTTACATAAACGGGGGCCTGGAGCATACCACAGCATTCCCTGTGTTGGAAAGGTTTTTTTGTTAATTTCTTGTTTTTGGTTTGTTTTTGCTTTTGGTGAGGTAAAAGGGTTAAGTGACTTGCCCAGGGTCACACAGCTAGGAAGTGTCAAGTGTCTGAGGTTGCACTGGAACTCAGATCCTCCTGACTCCAAGGCCAGAGATCTATCCACTGTGCCACCAAGCTGCCCCTGGAAACTCTTTTTAAACTATTATGTTTTTAAAGGTTCAAAGTCATCCATCACCACACAATTCTTTCTGTTAATCTTTCCCACTCCTATCATACTGACCCGGCAATTATGAGCTGTGTGAAGGCCAGGAGATGAGAAAGACAGACATATCTAAGGAGTAGGAAGAAAAATATCTGAACCATCAGAACTAGTTTACATCTGTGCCCTTTCTTTCTGCTGTTTCTAGATCTGGGGACCTACTTGGTGATTAAGCCAGCTAGACAAATTCGTACCCATTCCTTTTCATTAGAAGTCTACTTTGGATTTTGTTACATAGACCATAAAGTTTTGATTCAAAATGTTAAAGAATATTTCTAGAATTCTTTATTTACCTACCTTGTTTTTTTCTATAGTGCCAAAGTTCCATGAAAGCAGAGGCTTTGGCTTTACCATTCCTCTCCTTTTCCTGCCCTCAATACCGACCACAAGATCAGTTATATCCATATGTATAGTTTTATCAATATGTGTGTGTGACATGCTCAGCAGAGATTTGTTGATTTACTAAAAACATGTAAATAAAGGTAATGTATACTAACATGTTTAAAAATTCTGTCTGGGGAGAGTAAGAAATGTTATTCTGAGCCAGAAATAAGGAGGGGCCCAACAATGTAGTTTGGCTGAATGGCAATAAACTTGTTTTCATGGATTCTAAATAGCAAAATTTACCCCCAAAAACCCCAGTTTACTACCACAGAACTTTACTTCCACTTTAATTTTCTTTAAATTAAAACTTAGGTGTTCATTCAACTGGGTTTAGAGAAGATAACTTACCATTTGTGAAGAGAGGCTCAGGGAGTTTTCTGAAGAATGATTTCAGCAGACTACTGACATTCAAGTCTCGCCATTTCTAGGTATTCAGAAGGAAATATGTAATACGTCACAGTCACCATAACATGGTGAAATATGAAAATGAATGAATGAACTTACATCATCCTGTATATCAATATCAGCCATTCCTTTGTTGAATTCCTCTTGCATTCTTGAGATAGCAGCATTATTTCCAGGAACTCTGTAAATTCCTGTATGGTCAAGTCCTCTTTCTTCAACTAATTTGCAGCATATGTCAGCTATTAGTGGAATATACTACATTATACTACAAAAGAAAAGAGACAATTCTTATTTTTAGAGGCCTCAAATGATCATACTAAGCTATTTTTTATCTCTACATAAAATATATTTCTCAAAAAAAAGATTAGCTCTTTAGGTCATGTGGAGAATCAAAAGAATAGTGAGTTCAGTTGTAACTGAGTTAAACATATTTGGACTGCTGAGATGGAAATGAGGATGTAAGAGGGGAAAGAGTTATCTGATAGAGTACTTGTGTGGGAGTCTGGAAGACTTAGCTTCAGAATCCTGCCTTCAGCATTTATTGCTGTGAGAATGGTGGGCCAATGACTTCCCTCTGCCAAGACCCAGTTTCCATGAAAAGGATCTAATGATGACTGCAGTGTCTTTTTCACAGGGTTGTTATTGTAAAGCTTTGTAAGTCTTCAAGTACCAAATATGGTTGTTCTGATGACTGTCAAATGACTGGGTAAATTTGGCTGAGGAAAGAACACTAGAAGTCAGGCAATTAGCTCATGAACAGAGTATGGGAATGCAAATTGCTCTTAAAGAAGGTCAACTTTACTTCAGACTTGAAATCTAGCTTTTTACACACCTCTCCCAAACACATATTTTAATCAAGCAAATTAAACACATACTGTCTTCATTAGGCTTTTGTTTTACAAAATGCACATTGATTTAATGTCTCAAAAAAGATACTGGCCTGCCAGCTGTTTTCTAAACTTGTCTTGTTGAGGGCAGAGACTAACAGGGGACAGGGAGGGACAGGGGCAGGGTTTAATGGAGAGAGGTAGCTGCTCAAATGAGGCTTGGAGGAAGAACAGGACTTTCAGAGATTGAATTAGGGATGTCGCTCTGGCTTGAGTGAACAGATGCTCGTAGGACATCAAACTTCAATTTTGGGATACAAAGTTAGTATACATCTATACGGAGCGCAACCCTAATGAAAGTTTCAGAAAAGAACAGGCAGGCTTCCAGAAATCATATTGTCTTTAACTTAATCTGTCTTTATGGTAACTAATGGTTAAAAAGGGTAGTGAATACAGTATTCTGCTGCTTCTTGACTATCCAAACTGTTTCCATTTGAATTGTCTTAGGAAGATTCTGAAGATCACCTGGCAAGATAAGGTACCCAGCAACTGATGTCGTCTCTCAACCTGACCTGCCAAGCATTCAAATCCTACTGTAGAGAGCACAACTCCCATGGGCTGGCCACATTGTGTGAATGCCTACCATATGTTTGCTGGAAAGACTATTTTATGGAGAACTACCACAAGGCAAGTGCTCACGCACAGGTTAGAAGAAGCAGTACAAGGACACTCTCAAGGTTTCTCAGAAGAACTTGAGTATCAATTGTGAGACATGGGAGATGTTGGCACAGGACTGCCCAGCCTGGTATGCCCGCATCCAGCATGGCAATAGGCTCTCCATGAGCCAAGCAGAAATGCAGGAGCAGAAGGGAAACATGACATGTGTGCGTTTAGAGATATCTCCACCCCAAATGTTCAAATGGACTGGTTGTTCCCAACCTGTGGTAGAGCCTTCCAAACCCATATTGGACTGATGAGCCACAGTCGAATACACTGTCTCTTGACACCAACACTGGGATGTCATTGGCCCCCTTGAGTATAAAGGTGGAACAACAACAATAAAAACCTTTTGACTAACTATCTTTTCTAATGTCGTTTCCCACATCTGCGTCAAAATCATCCAGGACTCCGTGAAAGATTTCTCAGGGATAACTTTGTTCAACTTTTGATTAGTAATTTCAAGGGAAGTATAAAACAGACAGATGTGTGCTTGCTAGAGGAGTTCAGCATTGCCATGAAGTGGCAAAAAAGAAAGTGGTGGTATTGATGGTGAGGTCCTACAGATGCTCTTGTCCAAAGATGGCACTGAGCTGACTGTATGTATGTAGAACCTCCTAAGTGAGATCTCTACTCTATCCAAAAAATAGGCCTAATACTCCATACAAGAAGAAGTAAGTCAAAGAAGTGGAATGTCTACTGGTAGACTGCAATATGCATTTGGATGGTCAACCTGGAGAACTAGCCTATCAGTACATTGATCTTAGATATTCTAAGAGGACAATGAGCTGACCCCAGAATTGAGCAGAAGCAGAGCAGGCTGGATTGCCTCTGGAAAACTGGACAGTTTTTAATAACTTCAGGTTATTCCCTGAAATAAAATCTCATATTTTTGATGTCAACATTAACATCAACTCCAAAGACAATAATTTCATGCAGAAATTAAATCAAGGTAAATGACAGAGCTTGGCAGAAACTTCTCTTAATCAACTAACATCTGCCTTGATAGCCAAATGTTGAAAGATTTCTCCTCAAGGCAACACCAAGTTAGAGTATAAACTCACTTGTAAAATCTTTTTTAAAAAAAGGATGGCAGATCAGTATTACCAGCTTTGTCTTGTAAAACAAAGGAGAGTCAATAGAAGGGAAAACCAATCTAAAACATATTGCAATTAACTATTTCATCCATCAAGGACACTGGGATCACCCCACCTGGACCTTAACGTCACAATCTCCAAGATACAGAAGAAGTAGAAATGGCTTTAATGAGAACAAAGAAAGGAAAAGCAGTCCTACTGGGACAACTATGTCATTAATAGTGGATGTTCATGGAGATGGTATCAACTTCTAAGGATGTCGAGTGATGATTTTTAAGGTATTTAAAGAATGGGAAGTTATCAACGATATAGACAAAATCTCACTCTGATGAAAGGTATTAAGCAACATGAGAGTTTTTACAAATGATATCTGACAATGGAGCACATCTCAAAATTAACTGAAATTGATAGAGAAGATAAGATCCAATTAACAAACATAATGCTTATTAATTATGAAAAAACATTTGACTCATTAAAGCAAAATGCTGTCTTACAGACTCTTTTCCAACAAGGTGTATCCCACCCAGACACCATCCTCATTTTATTTTATTGACAGCTTAAATCATTTTATTTAATCACCCTCTGATAAGAAGCATCCAGTGAGGCATAAAACAGTAAATATGTGCCAGTAAATTGAGGAAGTCCAGTGTAGAGTCTAAGGCTAAAAGGAACCTGCTGTGGATGCTGAGGTTCCACACATGCTCCTGTTTGCAGATGACATCCTGTTCATTGCCTCAAGCCACAAGACATTGCAGAGCCTCCTGGAAGAGATTTGCAATCCCTCAAAGGAGTTTGGCCTGATCATCTGTGCAAGGAAGACCAAATGGATGCCCAGATGCCAACATGTGTCTGAAGGGACACCTACTGAATCTGTCCAATGGTACCTATATCTGGGTCCAGAGATGAAGAGGAGGATGAGAGCAGCTGGATTGCTCTTGGAAAACTGCAAAACCCTTTTTGACCAACCCCAAGCTTCCAAGTTAAGGAACATCCAAAGGTCAATAGAGAAGTGTATTTTGGGCACAAGGAGGTTACACATTACAGAACGGAAATTATGCACACATTAAGAATGTCATGGAATCAGGGCAGCTAGGTGGTACAGTGGATAGAGCTTCAGCCTTGGAGTCAGGAGGACCTGAGTCCAAATCTGGCCCCAGACACTTACTAGCTGTGACCCTGGGCAAGTCACTTAACCCCAATTGCCTCAGGAAAAAACAAAACAAAAACAAGAATGTCATAGAAAAAATATTACACATACAAAAAGATGAGATGGTCACAGAAGTGAGGGCAAAGGATTACCAATGGATACCTTGTGTCTCCAGTGGCAGGTACAAAATGTCAAGAGAAAGAAAGTAAAGCCCCGTCATGGATGCACACCACTGCCAGGGCCCAATTTATGGAAGGACATGGACAACCATCATGGATTGTTCTCCGTATCACTAGAGGAGGACACCCATACTGATGAGATTACAGATGCTTTGGACTATTACGGAACAAGCAAGGCTTTTGTCTCCTACCTGATTGGTGTGACCCGGGGGACAGTCATCCAGCCTGACACCAAAGGTTCCAACAGCAGTTGGCTTTTTCTCAAATGTTTTCCCCATGATGTTTGGAATGCCTTTTCTTCATGTGCCTTTGTCTTTTGGAGGACTGGTATCATCTTTGGTTATTGTTGAAAACAAGGAGGTGATATATTGGGGGGGGGAAGAGGGGAAACAAAAATGTTTGAATCATCATTCAAATACATGGAGTATGTTGGCTCAAATAAGATCCCTTTGACATAAAAAAGGCAACGATTAACAATGTTTCAGATCATCCTAATCCATCTCTTGTCTTTCATTACCAAATGAAAATTACCTTCTTGCATATATATTAAAATACACTGATAGTTGTCTAGAAAGTTGCCCTTTCTAGACAACACTGTGTGGAAGTCGGTAAGTAATCTCAACTGAGAAAGTCACCTTCTTTCAAACATTGTCTAATTAACCATTTCTGCTCTTTTAGATAGAACTTACCTTCAGTTAAATCTGGATCAATTTAAATAAACACACAAGCAGTATTTTGTTGTTACAGTTATGCTCCCCTATTGAAGGTAAATGAGTTCTTATGCTTTGTGACTTACTCATCTTTCCCTTGATGGATATAAAAATATTTGTTCAATTTTATCTGAAAAATGCTCTGAAAAAAGTTTCTCAAGCCTTACCTCTGAGATTTCTCTTCAGGGCAAATAAACCCTTAATACAAACACCCTCATACATCCAGTGACCTTCATAATAGCAGCTCACCTAAACTTTCAGATATCTGAAACAACTGAACAGTTATTCAGAGTGAACATCTGTTGCTGTTAAACAGTTAGAACAGAACCAAGATTCATAAAGGTGGGATAGAATGCCAAAGGTCATCTAACCACCAAACAGCAACAGCAGGTCTGACACCTAACTGCTCTTCTTGTGATACCAGGTCCAGCAACTTTCCCCACCGTGTTACAGGAACTAAAGGTCTCCCCCTTTGATGTTTTATCATGATGTAGGTGACCCTTTGTTCCCTAGGCTGGGCCTGTCAGGTTGGAAATGTTTTGAATAAAGTTCATGTGATAGATACTTGCTTCAGGAAAAAGTAAAAAAAAAAAAAAAAGATACGGGCTTGCTATTTAGAGTTCCCCCTTGCCCTAAAAATCAGGTTGACCAAAAGGCTTTTAGGAGAGTTTTTGGTACAGTAGGGCTAAAACTGATCTATAATCAATGCAGAACCTAAATGGAGGAGTGACACTACAAATCCCTTAAGATTTTTTTCTAATTAAAAAGAGGGAGAGGGAGAGACACTTCTAATGCAGATAGAGAGACATCCATGACTTAGTGGGTAAGTTCTTAAGGAATTCCTTAGGCACCAAAGGGTTAAGGTAGGTACCTAGGGTCATCTGACCTTAAGTCTCTCTTCACAGTAAGCCCTACAATATAGTCATAATGCCAGGCTGACTCTAACATATTGTGTAGCTCGTCAATTAGATATGAAATGTTTAGCAAAACGAAAAAGTAAGTGCTAATGCTACCTCCTTGAGGTTTACTTTGTTCAGTCACATGAATTTTCCAGATTGTTCAGACTCCGGGCCCCTAATCCCTGCTATGTGGAAGGTCTAGCTGTAATTGATTCTTCTATTCAGGGGGAGGGAAGGCCTTGCCTTTCCCACCTGTTCCCACATGACGGGGGAAGGGGTATCTAATTCTCACTAGGAGAATTGTTGTAAATATATGCACACAAATCAGGAGACCAGTAAACATAATTTGAGAACCCTGGTAACCTAGAGACACACAGACTACTGCTGCTTCTATGAGGTAGAGAACAAACATTTTGCAGCACCTTGGACAGTATTCATTTAATGGAGGCATGACTAGCTAAAGGACTGCTTATTTGCTGCCACCTGGTGGCCATTTTCCCCAGCCTTTCTTCCAAGCCTTGAGAATCGAAAGAAATCTTTCCCTCCTAGTCCCTTGATTAGAGGCTGCAGTCACAGAAAAGCTTACGGTTCAGCGTGAGGGCTTCGACATTTTTGTTGTTTAGTCGTTTCAGTCATGTCTCACTCCTCATGGCCCCTTTTTGGGGTTTTCTTGGCAGATATAATGGGCTGGGGAATATTTAGAGAGGTCTTCATTCTAACCTCCCCAAGATCTCTCCACCTTTGGTCTAGATCCCCCACAGAGCCTCCCTTTTAGCTCATACTCCTCCCAATTAAGGAAGAAAAAAGGTGAAGAACTTGCATGAACTGCTTGCAGAAGAAGGTAATGCTTACCAAAGGAGATGTTGGACTTTACTAACAGTATTTTTTGAAAATAAAAACTCTCTAGGCCTCAGTTTGCTCATCTGTAAAATGAGAGAGTTGGACTACATAATATCAAGGCTCCTTACAACCCTAAATTCTTTGATCCTCTGAACACAAAAGAATTAATCTAATGGTTGGAAATTTGGGGATTGGAGGGCAAAGAAGGGGAAATCACACCTTACAGGTGAGTACCCACTCTGTCTAGAAAGATGTCTGGTCCTATTAGCCCATCTCCAACCATTCAGGCCTTCCCAAAGGTCTGTCAATGTTGCCCTCCATCATAGCATTTTTAGAACTTAAAAGAACTCTAAACCAACTCCCTCATTTTATGTATGAAGAATCTGAGTTTGGCATGAAACACTTGGAGAATCATAGAATTAGCATTGGAAGTGATCTTAGAAGCCATCTGTAGTCCAATACCATTATATATGGGAGTAAACTGAGACCCGGAGGGGTTAAATTTGCCCAAGGTCACCCAGAGAATAAGTGGCTAAGGCAGATTTGAACCCAGTCTTCTCTTTCCATTGCACCATACTCACTTTTCCCATAGCCAAAATAATGAGCTAATTTTGATTCAATTTTGTTCTTTTCTTTGATTGTTCTGGAGTGGTATATATTACAATCTGGTAGAATGTGGCCAAATGTGGCATCAAAGTGGCTATCTGCATGGTTAGTAGTGACACTCTATTCAGTGGCTAGGCTTTTGGCTCCCAGGACCAATGCATATTTGCATTTAACCTTGCATATGGGAGGCATCTAGGAAATGTTTGTTGAATGGATTTGAATGTTGAATTATGTCCTAGTCTAGCCATTGTAAGCTGCTGGTTGTGTTCCTCTGTGGAAATATGAAAAGTCTAAATCAAGAAACGTCAGTCTTTCCTGGAACCCTGCAGGGCTACGGGTTAAGTGAAGACAGCTGCTTCGTTTGAAGCAAAGCTGCTATTTTCAGCTCTGCAGCTTCTCATGGACTTTGAAACCCTCTTTCTGCCAAGTCTTGGTGACTTGCTGACAGACAGCATGACCCTCTTTGATTGCTGGCCCCCAGGGTGGGTCTGTCCACTGCTGTTTCCCAAGAGGCCAGCCCCAGTCTTCCAGGCTTATCAGCACAGTCTTTTCACACCATACAACATGCTGTAATCTTTCCAGACGTTCAGTTCCTTCTCACCACAGGAACTAACCTATTGTCATCCAATAGTTGGGTCAGCCACCTATGATCAAGAGCTTAATGGAGAAGACAACACAGAAGGTCCATCTCAAGGATGATGGGAAAGTCTCTCAGGAGGTTAGGGGCCAGGTTCAGAAGTGCTCATACCCCAGCGAAGTCCTTCCTCTATGCCCGTAAGCATGGCTGCATAAGGCTGGGGGAAATTGGGCCTCTTTTGTAGGCTCATCTTCCTCCACTGGGAAGAAGACCTAGATCATTATACACTTAACTATGGCTCCTGGACTTCTGGTAGCTGGATATTCCAACCTTTCAAAGTTTACCAGGTTGCAGTCTAGTCTGATTACCTAAAAGTAGGAGAGATCAGACATAATAGAAACAGAAACTTCCGGGCCATGCACTCACAGGCCACATGGCAGTAGCCTGGACCAGAAGATAAAGGCCTGAGGCTACTCTCCCCACCTAGAGGCTTAAAGACCTACTTACTCCAACACCTGCCAGGCTGAAATCCTCTTCAGTGAATTCTGTTAGCATTTGAAATTCTGACTGGGCTATCCTGCAAAACACTCCTGTTATTCACATGGTAAGCAGACTGGGAACGATATCTGTGCAGGCTTGGAATTGTGGAATGGGGCTCTTTCATTACTAATCTTCCAGTCTTTCTGGAAGCAGGCTACCCCAGCCTATTCCACATGGGGAATTCATCAACCAAGCAAACAGTCTGTGCTCATGAAAGCTAGGCTTGCTTGGTCATTCTTCTATCACAGGAACTTTTAGTTAGCCAGTAGATTCCCATTAGAGAAACAGTGTGATGTTTTGAAACTTAATGTCAAGAGGGATAGAATGTTTATTAATACTTAATTAGTAATGTAATTAATTAATAGTGTCAATAATTAATTTAATTCCTGCAACCCAGAGCCTTCTGAGCAACAGATAACTCTCAGGGAAGAAAGCTGCCATTTTAAAACCTAACTTAAGATTCCTCTTGGCGATGTAGCAATGTAATAAATTACATTACTTTACCTTAAGATGACTCCTTTAGGACCAGCTTTGTATCAATGCAAACCACCCTTTTTGGCCATATCAAGAATTGTCTAGGGAGGAACAGATCTTTTCCACCTGTTTAAAATATTTTTTTAGGGAACTGAAAACTTAGAGTTTTCTCTTTTTCCTAGCCTTCCATCTACTTTTGATATACTCTGAGCTGGGACATCTGTGTAGGTCAGGATGTTGTGAAGACATCCCTTGAATCTCAGACTTAAATTTAATAAGGACCTTAACATTGGCGCTTCTTAATCTTTATATTGTCCATGGTCCTTCCTGGATTCTTGTCCTTTGCTGCTTGAGATGTTATGCTCTCTGCATTTCTAGTCCAGAGAAGCCAGAAGACTCCTGTGATTCTCTCTCAGTATATCTCTTTGGTTTTGGACTGATTGCTTCTGGACGCTGCTCTTTTACCATCCTGTATGATAAGAGATCTTAGTTAAATTTGCCTTTGATCTTTTATCCAATACAACCTGAAGAACATTTACTATCACTATTTGCAAGCTATTATGCTAGGTGCTTGAGATACAAACATGAAATGAAAAATGATCGCTGCCCTCAAAGAGCTTACTTTCTACTGAGGGCATACAACATGTAACTAGTGGGTTTGTCAGTTTGACACATTCTATTTCACATGGACTCTTACCATGTCCAAATTGCTACTGGAACTTCCATTCTGTGGCCATACTGTCCTTATTGGTGAAAGCCCCCTACTTTGAGCTAGACTCCTGCCTATGACTCACCCTCACTGTTACCCTGCCATGCAGCTCACTCTGCATACAGTATTCCCTTCCCCACACACTTTTCTATCTCTAGATTTGCTTATCCATTAAGAAATTATTCCTTACCAGGAGTCTCATTCACCTCTCTGCCACCATCCTATCCTCCAGGACCAAAAAGAATAAGTCTAATTTTTCATATACTTGAAGACAGCCATCACATCATGACCCCCTCCATGTCTTCTCTTCTAGACTAAACATCCCAGGTTCTTTCAATGGATTCTCATATGGCACAACTTCCACACCCCTTGCCCATCCTGGTCACTGTCCTCTGAACAAGCTCTAGATGGCCAATGTCCTTTATACAATGTGGCACAAACAACTCAACACCATGTTCAAAGGTGGACTAACTGAAACAGAATCCACCAGGAGTGTCCTCAGATTACACTAGCCTTTTGTGGGATAGGAGGTCTGTCATGTCATGATGTTAATTCATGCTGAGCCTGAGGTTCCATCAAATCCCCAGATATTTTCTCAAGAGTCATGGCCAGAGCAAGCCTCTGCACACATACACACACACACACACACACACACACACACACACACAACACACACCTCCAGCATGTATTTTTTTTGCAGCCAATTTCTTTCAAGTATAAGATTTTAAAGGTTTTTCCACCTATTAAATTTCATCTTATTAGAATAAACTTATAAGGTTTGCAAAACACTTTAAAAACCCAAAGCCATGAAAGTACTTTGCAAAAAGTAAAGCAATAGATAGATTTAAGCTTCTATTTTTTAGTTGTGTATCATTTAACAAACAAAATGGAGTCTGCCCTTAGAATCTGGTGGAATCTAGAGTAAGGTATCCAATGCTATAGTGATGTTGCATTCTGCCCATAGACGCCTTATAGGCTGTAAAAGTTGAATCTCTTTATAATAATCATTCACATTTATATGCTACTTTAAGATTTATGAGGAGGTGATTGCTATTATTATTATGCATGATAAAGAAATGGAGGCTTGAAGAGGTTAACTCATTTGCCCGTGGTCATACAACTACTATGTGTCTAAGGAGGTGCCAGAAACTAGGTCTTCCTGACTCCAAATTCCGTAATCCGATGTTCACTGTACTGTGCTGACTAGTGTCAGCCAGGTTTGACTCTAAATCACAACAAACTGGGGCAACTTTCTTGTGTCTTAGACTTTGGATGCTTCCCCTCTCTATGCAAATAGTTGTTGTCCAGTCGTGATCAACTCTTCCTGACCGCATGGACCATACTGTCTGTGAGGTTTTCTTGGCAAAGATAATGTAATGGTTTGCCATTTCCTTCCCCAGTGGATTAAGGCCAAAAAAAAAAGTCTAGAGTCACACAGCTAGTAAGAGAATGAGGTCAGATTTGAACTCAAGTCTTCCTAACTCCAGGTCCAGGGCTCTATCCACTGTGCCACCTAACTGCCTCATGCAATTAGCATTAAGGGAAAATTAGCAGGATCAAAACAAGACAAAACTAAACAAAACAAACCAGCACCATGGTTAGCACCAAAGGTTCCTTTCTTTCACTAAGTCAAAGTTATTTCTTCCTTCTACAACCCCAGGGACATGTATTTTTCACTTTTTCGAACTTTAATCACAGAAAGTAAGAGTTAGAAAGAACCTGAAGAACCATCTAATCCAATTCTCTCATTTCCTATTTGGGGCAATAGATAAAGTGCTGAGCCTGGAAGGAAGACCTGAGTTCAAATCCAGCCTCAGACACTTACCTGTATGATCCTGAGCAAGTCACTTAATCTCTGTCTGCCTCAGTTTCCTCATCTGTGAAATTGGGATAATAACAGTGGCAAAGAGAACTTAGAAGGTCAGTAGGAAAAGTCTGTGACTGTGGTGGGAGCAGTCCCAGCTCCAGTCCCTGAGCTTGGCCCCAGGGTGGCGGCTGCTTCCAGAGTTTCTGGCCCACAGACTGATGGGGAATTGAATGGCTGACCAGAGGAGGGTGAAGATATTTCTCTGCTGGTGCAGGATTCTCTCCTTTGCCCATGCTTAGATCTGGGTCATAGTTGTGAGTAGTGGTCCTGAGGCAAGGAGGAGTGCTGGCATGGTGGAGCTTGTGGTGGTGGAGTGCTTGTGGTCACTCATAGACCAGAGCACAGGCCAAGAATGGAGTAAACACCTCAAATTCAAGGCTCAAGTGAATCATGAAGAGGTAAACAGGAAAGAGAAATCATAAGTGGCTTATTAAGGTTGAACTGTTTACATTCCTGCATGGAAAGATGATATTTGTAACTCATGAAACCTTTGTCAGGATTAGGGTGGTTGGAGGGAAAAAATTATATGTATGTATATATATTTAGATATAGATATAGATGGAGAGAGAGAGAGAGAGAGAGAGAGAGAGAGAGAGAGAGAGAGAGAGATAGTTATAAGTAGATAGATAGAGGGCACAGAGTGAGTTGAAGATGAAGGGGTGATATCTGGAGAATAAAACTAAAGGATAAAAGAGGATTATACTGGAAGAAAGAGAAAGGGAGAGGTAGAATGGGGGTAAATTATCTCACATGCAACAGACAAGAAAAGGCTTTTACAGTGGGGGGAAATGGGGGAAGGGGAGAGGGAATGAGTGAATCTTATAGGATTTGGTTTAAGGAGGGAATAACATACACACTCAATTGGGTATGGAAATCTATCTTACCCTATAGGAAAATAGGGAGGGAACAGGACAAGAGCAGGGTAATGACAGAGGGAAGAGCAGATTGGGGGAGGGGATAATCAGAAGCAAACACTTCTGGGGAGGGACAGGGTCAAAAGAGAGAATAGAATAAATGGGGGTGGGGAGCAGGATAGGATTAAGGGAAATAGAGTTAGTCTTTCAAATGTCTACTGTGGAAGTATTTTGTATGACTACACATGTATAACCTGTATTGAGTTGCTTGCCTTTTCAATGAGGGTGGGTGGGGAGGGAGGAAAGGAGAAAATTTGGAACCCAAAGTTTTAAAAACACATGTTAAAAAAAAATTGTTTTTACATACGACTGGGAAATAAGAAATACAGGAAATGGGGTACAGAAATCTATCATGTCCTATAGGAAAATAGAAGGGGAAGGGGTTAAGAGAAGAGGGGAGTACACTTGACACTTACTAGCTGTGTGACCCTGGGCAAGTCACTTAACCCAATTGCCTAAAATAAAAACAAAAACAAAAACAAAAAACAAAAAAGAAGGGGGAGAGATAGAAGGGAGGGAAGATTAGGGGAAGAGGTATTCAGAATACATGCTATCTTGGGGTGGAGGTGAGGGATGAGATGGGGAGAAAGTTTGGAACTCAAAATGTTGTGGAAGTGAATGTTGAAAACTAAAAATAGACACATTTTTTAAAAAAGAATATTAAAGATTTGGATAATGCCAAAGTGATTATCTGGTTTTAGAGATGAGGAAACTAAGATCTAGAAAGGAGAAATAACTTGTCTAGGTTCACAAAATTTGCACATGGATGTGTCAACATTGGGACACAGGCATTCTGGCCCCATGTACAGTGTTTTATTTTGTCTTTGGTCTCCATGCTTCCTCCTATAATAGGCTACCAGGCAGATATACTAGGTAATTATTGGTTTTTAAATAGTATTTTATTTTGCCACTAGTTGCACGTCAAGAAAATTTTTAGCATTCATTTTATAAGATTTTGAGTTTCTAATTTTTCTCCTTCCTCCCCTCATTCCCCTTCCCTCTTTTGAAAACAGTAGGCAGTTTGACTTAGTTTATACATGTACTATCATGTAAAACTATTTCCACATTAATTACAGTTATGGAAGAAGAAACAGATAAAAAGAAAAAAAACATTAAAAAAGAATAGTTTTCTTCTATATCAGCATCAGCACCAATCGATCAATGAGCAAGCATTTACTAAGTGTTCTCCCTGTGCCAGGCACTGTGCTAAGTGCTGAAGCTACAAGGACAAGAATAAAACCAGTCTCTGTCCTCAAGAAGCTTACATTATAGTACAGTATGCTTTGCCCATAGTACTTAATAAATGTTTGCTGAATGAAAAAAAAGAAAAAAAGAATAAAGGAAGATGCCTTGATTCCATTCACATCAGTTACAGAGCCACACATAAGTATGCTTTTCCCTGCTCTGTTGCCATGACAACATCAGGTGATGGTTGCATCTGAAAGCTAATAAAATGGCTTTGCTAGGCTTTTTATTTTTCTTCCACTGGAAATTAAACTTGAAAAATGTAAACTCATTGATTCTATCTTGAATAGGCAATCTAGAAACACTGTTTCTTACACCCAATCAAAACAGAGCCTAAAATAGCAAGACTTCACAGAGAATTTACTGAACCCTGAGTCTGAAATTCTAGGGTCTCTCACCTTTCCAGCCTTATTTCCTCCTCCATCCTTTATAGGTGCCTATGCTTCAGCCAAACTGTGTTATTTGTTTAACTGGGCACAGACCCCAAGCTTCCCCAACCCTGAGCCTTCGCTCATGTTATCACCACCCCCTGGAATGAACCTCCTGCCCCCCCCACCCAAAGTCTAACCATCTTCATAGATCCATCCCAAACGCAAGCTCTTTTATGGAACTGTCCCTGACCTCCCCATCCTGCGAATGTCCCCTCAACCTAAGCACTTTGCTAAAACCTCTCTAAGGGGACTACTTGTATTCTGATTTGTACTACAATTCTGTGTGTACTGTACAGGGGTGGGGAACCTGTGGCCTGGAGGCCTTGGCTGTGGCCTTTTGACTGAGTCCAAGCTGTACAGAACAAGTCCTCTCATTAAGGGGATTTGTTCTGTGAAGTTTGGATTCAAAGGGCCACACTTGAGCATCTAGAGGGCCAACATGACAAAACAGGAAAATGATAAATGTTGGAGAGGATGTGGGAAAATTGGAATGCTAATACATTGTTGGTGGAGTTGTGAAATGATCCAACCATTTTGGAGAACAATTTGGAACTATGCCCAAAGGGCTACAAAAATGTGCATACCCTTTGATCCAGCAATAGTACTTCTAGGGCTATATCCCACAGAGATTAAACAAATGGGAAAAGCACCCATATGTACAAAAATATTCATAGCAGCTCTTTTTGTGGTGGCAAAGAATTGGAAATTGAGAGGATGCCCATCAATTGGGGAATGGCTGAGCAAGTTGTGGTATATGAATGTAATGGAATACTATTGTGCTGTAAGAAATGATGAACAGGCTGACTTCAGAAAAACCTGGGAAGACTTATATGGTCTGATGCTGAGTAAAGTGAGCAGAACCAAGAGGACTTTGTACACAATAACAGCCACATTATGCAATGACTAAGATTGTTAAACTGAACCTTTCTCAGCATTATGAGGATCTAAGACATTTCCAGAGGTCTCGGGATGGAAAATGCTGTTCACATTCAAAGAAAGAACTATGGAAGTCGAATCGCTCTCACTTATTTTTACCTTCTGTTGAGTTTTGTTTCCTCTTTCTGATGGTTCCTCACATTGGTTTTAATTTTTACTTACAACTTCACTAATGTGAAAATATGTTTAATGGGTATGTAAATGTAAAGCCTATATCAGATTGTGCGCCGTCTTGGGGAGGGTGGGGGGGAGGAAAAGGGAGAAACATTTTCAACTCAAAAGCATATGGAAAAAATAAAAAAAATTTAAATAAAAAAATTTTAAAAAGGAGTGAGTTGGAGTCCACTTTAGGACATCACTCCAAACACAATATCGAGATATATATATATATATATATATATATATATATATATATATATATATATATATATATACATATATATTTCAGGATAAGCTCATTAGAAAATTTTCAAAAAGTGCTGCATGAGTCTGAAGAAGAAGGGTGGTTACCCTACAAGGGATCAAGGATTAATGTAAGAGCTGTCTTTTCTGTTAGCTTTTATTAAGAAAGGGTACAATTCACATCACACTTATCAGATTGGCTAACATGACAAAACAGAAAAATAAATGTTGGAGAAGATGTGGGAAAATTGGAACATTAATGCATTGTGGTGGAGTTGTGAACTGATCCAACCATTCTGGAGAACAATTTGGAAATATGCCCAAAGAGCTATGAAAATGTGCATACACTTTGATCCAGCAATAGCACTTCTAGGTCTGTATTCCAAATAGATCATCAAATTTTTGTGCACAAAAATATTGATAGCAGCTCTTTTTTATGGTGGTAAAGAAGTAAAAATTGAGGCAATGTCCATCAATTGGAGAATGGCTGAAAAAGTTGTGGTATATGAATGTAATGGAATAAAATTGTGCTATAAGAAATGATGAGCAAGCAGACTTCAGAAAGATCTGGAAAGTTTTATATGGACTGATGCTGAATGAAGTGAGCAGAATCAGGAGAATATTATACACAGTAACAGCCATGTTGTGCAATTACTGACTTTGATAGACCTAGCTCTTCTCAGCAGTGCAAGGATCTATGACATCTCCAAAAATCTCATGCTGGAAAATGCTATCCACTTCCTGAGAAAGAGCTATGGAGTCTTACTGCAGATCAAAATGTACTCTTTGCTCTTTTTTTCTTCTGTTTTGTTTTGTTTCTTTTTCATGGTTCCTCCTATTGGTTCTATAATTTTTCTTTACAACATAACTAATGTGAAAATACATTTAATAGGAACGTATATGTAAAGCCTATATCAGATTTGCACACACATCTTGGGAAGGGTAGTAGGGAGGGAGAGGGAGAAAATTTTAAATTCAAAAGCTTATGGAAATGAATGTTGAAAACTGAAAAAAAAATTAATAAAATATAGGGCACAATTTCAATAGGGAAAGATGGGGATCTTTGGGGGCTAGAAAAAACATGCTGTTCCTTCCTAATCTCCTTTCCAACACAGTTCTTGGTGAGTTGGACCAGGCCACAGGAAATGACCCAAGGTCTGAGAAGTCTCAATAAAGAATTAGAAGCCCTGGAAGGAAAAGGGGAAAGGTGCCAACTGCTGCCAACAACCCTGTTGTCATGGCAAAGACCTGGGTACCTATTCATGTCCTTGATTCCAGTGATCTAGGAGTTGATTACTGTTGGAATTCTCCGTGACAATACAGATTGTGTTTCTTTCAGGCCTTACTGATCATCCTCATGAGTTGCTGTGGCCAAAATAATGCTAGCAGGAGACTTTGGGTTTCTGCTGATGAGCCTCTCTGTATTAACTAGTCTGGTCCTTGGACAATAGAACTGGTTCATAATGGAAGTCTTCCCAGATTATTGCTCTTCTCCTCCTACCTGTTGGGCTGATCCTTCTCATTTTCTTATTTTTCTTTGCAGGATTGTCATCCATGTCTTGTTCAGCATGGTTGTGCTCCAGGGCTATGTCTTCTTTTCTCTCTGTATATTATCTTGGTTCTCTTTATAGCTTTGGTGGGTGCAAGTACCATCCCAATGCAGAAGACCTCCACATCCAGCCTCACATTTCCACTGAGCTCAGCCTTGCATCTTCGGCTACCTGCTGGACAGCACTACCTGGATGTCCCACAGGCATCTCAAACTCGACATGTGCAAAACAACTCATTTCCCCCTCTAAACCAGATACATCAAATTCCCAGCCCAGCAGAACCAGATTAAAATGTCACCAGGAAATATGTAACAAAATAATAAAAATGCAACATTGATAATGTTAATTTATGGTTTTCTAAGTCAGTATGCAGCCAGCAGGGATCCCTTTCTTTTTGAGTTTGACACTACTGCCCTAGGTAGATCTTGCCTTCTCACCTTGCTGAGTCTTCCAAGGGTATCACCATTCTGCTAGCCCCACCCAGGTTTGAAACCTAAGACTTCAGCTCTTAATTATCTTCAGCTCTTAATTATCACTCACCACCCCCATAGGTAATCAGTTGCCAAGAATTGTAAATTCCAGCTCCTCAACATCTTTCTCATCTGTTCTTTTCTTCCTACTTATATGAGAATTACCCTGGTTCACGCCCCCATCACCTCGTGCCTTGATTATTATGATACTCTTCTAATTGGAGTCATTCTC
>NW_027555234.1:0-7988 GCF_003287225.1 Phascolarctos cinereus
TGAGATTTTCTCAGCACTTGCTAACATTCCTCGAATTCTTTCTTTTGCAGTTTTGTAAAGGGACAGGAAGCTTAACGCAGGACATCAACTGCTCAAAATATCTCTTTCTTTGAAAGAGAAAAGAAGGACACTCCAAGGTTCTCTAAGCAATTCGGTCCAGGCATTACAGGTTACAGGAACCAGCGTTTATGGTTGAGATTTCTCAGCACTTGCTAACATTCCTCGTATTCTTTCTTTTGCGTTTTAAAGAGAAGGAAGCTTAACGTGGCCATCCAACTGCTAAAAGATATCCCTTGGTTTGAAGAAAAGTGGAAGGATACTCCAACGTTCTGTAAGCAATTCGGTCCAGTATACGCGGATACACAGAACCAGCGTGGTATGGTTGAGATTTTCTCAGCTTTTCAAACATTCTCGTATTATTTCTTTTGCAGTTTGTAAAGACACGAAAGCTTAACGCAGAGCCATCCAACTGCTAAAAAGATATCTCTTTTTCAAAGAGAAAAGTGGAAGGAAACTCCAACTTCTCTAAGCAATTCGGTCCACGCATTACAGGATTTTACAGAAGCAGCGTTGTATGGTTGAGTTTTCTCAGCACTTGCTAACATTCCTCGTATTCTTTCTTTTGCAGTTTGTAAAGACAGGAAGCTTAACGCAGGACATCAACTGCAAAAATATCTCTGGTTTGAAAGAGAAAAGTGGAAGGATAACTCCAACGTTCTCTAAGCAATTCGGTCCAGGCAGTACACGGTATACGAACCAGCGTGTATGGTTGAGATTTTCTCAGCACTTGCTAACATTCCTCGTATTCTTTCTTTTGCAGTTTGTAAAGACAGGGAAGCTTAACGCAGGCCATCCAACTGCTAAAAGATATCCTTGGTTTGAAAGAGAAAAGTGGAAGGATAACTCCAACGTTCTCTAAGCAATTCGTCCAGGCAGTACACGGCTATACAGAACCAGCGTTGTATGGTTGAGATTTTCTCAGCTCTTGCTAACATTCCTCGTATTCTTTCTTTTGCAGTTTGTAAAGACAGGGAAGCTTAACGCAGGCCATCCAACTGCTAAAAGATATCTCTTGTTTCAAAGAGAAAAGTGGAAGGAAACTCCAACGTTCTCTAAGCAATTCGGTCCAGCATTACACAGGATATAAGAAACGTCGTATGGTTGAGATTTTCTCAGCCTGCTAACATTCCTCGTATTCTTTCTTTTGCAGTTTGTAAAGACAGGGAAGCTTAACGCAGGACATCCAACATCTCAAAGATACTCTTTTTGAAAGAGAAAAGTGGAAGGATAACTCCAACGTTCTAAGCAATTCGTCCAGGCAGTACAGGTACAGGAACAGCGTTGTATGTTGAGATTTTCTCAGCACTTGATAACATTCTCGTATTCTTTCTTTTGCAGTTTTTAAGAGAAGGAAGCTTAACGCTGGCCATCAACTGCTAAAAGATATCCTTGGTTTGAAAGAGAAAAGTGGAAGGATACTCCAACGTTCTCTAAGCATTCGTCCAGGCAGCACGCGGATACACAGAACCAGCGTTGTATGGTTGAGATTTTCTCAGCTCTTGCTAACATTCCTCGTATTCTTTCTTTTGCAGTTTGTAAAGACAGGGAAGCTTAACGCAGGACATCCAACTCAAAATATCTCTTGGTTGAAAGAGAAAAGTGGAAGGAAACTCCAACGTTCTCTAAGCAATTCGGTCCAGGCAGTACACGGTACAGAACCAGCGTGTATGGTTAAGATTTTCTCAGCACTTGCTAACATTCCTCGTATTCTTTCTTTTGCGTTTGTAAAGACAAGGAAGCTTAACGCTGGCCATCCAACTGCTAAAAGATATCTTGGTTTGAAAGAGAAAAGTGGAAGGATAACTCCAACGTTCTCTAAGCAATTCGTCAGGCAGCACGCCGGATAGAGAACCAGCGTTGTATGGTTGAGATTTTCTCAGCTTTCAAACATTATCGTATTATTTCTTTTTACAGTTTGTAAAGACACGAAAGCTTAACGCAAGAGATCCAACTGCTAAAAGATATCTCTTTCTTTCAAAAGAGAAAACTGGAAGGAACCTCCAAGTTCTCTAAGCAATTCGGTCCACGCATTACAGGATTTACAGAAGCAGCGTTGTATGGTTGAGTTTTCTCAGCACTTGCTAACATTCCTCGTATTCTTTCTTTTGCCGTTTTAAAGACAGGGAAGCTTAACGGGCCATCCAACTGCCTAAAAGATATCCCTTGGTTTGAAAGGAAAAGTGGAGATAACCTCCAACGTTATCTAACAATTCGGTCCAGGAAGTATACGGCTATACAGAACCAGCGTTGTATGGTTGAGATTTCTCAGCACTTGCTGACATTCCTCGAATTCATTCTTTGCAGTTTGTAAAGACAGGGAACTTAACGCAGGCCATCCAACTGCTAAAACATATCTCGTGTTTGAAAGAGAAAAGTGGAAGGATAACTCCAAAGTTCTCTAAGCAATTCGTCTAGCAGTACACGGGTATACAAACCAGGGTGTATGGTTGAGATTTTCTCTGCACTTGCTAACATTCCTCGTATTCTTTCTTTTGCAGTTTGCAAAGACAGGGAAGCTTACGCAGGCCATCCAACAGTTCAAAAATATCTCTTGTTTGAAAGAGAAAAGTGGAAATAACTCCAACGTTCTCTAAGCAATTCGGTCCAGGCAGTACACGATTATACAGAACCAGCGTTGTATGGTTGAGATTTTCTCAGCTCTTGCTAACATTCCTCGTATTCTTTCTTTTGCACTTTGTAAAGACAGGGAAGCTTAACGCAGCCATCAAACTGCTAAAAGATATCTTTGGTTTGAAAGAGAAAAGTGGAAGGATACTCCAACGTTCTCTAAGCAATTCGGTCCAGTCATTAGAAGCAATACAGAACCAGCTTTGTATGGTTGAGATTTTCTCAGCACTTTGCTAACATTCCTCGAATTCTTTCTTTTTGCAGTTTGTAAAGACAGGAACTTAACCAGGCCATCCAACTGCTAAAAGATATCTCTTTGTTTGAAAGAGAAAAGTGGAAGGATAACTCCAACATTCTCTAAGCAATTCGGTCCAGGCAGTACACGGGTATACAGAACCGGTGTATGCTGGGAGATTTCTCAGCACTTGCTAACATTCCTCGTATTCTTTCTTCTGCAGTTTGTAAAGACAGGGAAGCTTAACGCAGGCAATCCAACTGCTAAAAGCTATCTCTGGTTTGAAAAAAAAATGGAAGGATAACTCCAACGTTCTCTAAGCAATTCGGTCTAGGCAGTACACGGGTATACGGAACCAGCGTTGTATGGTTGAGATTTTCTCTGCACTTGCTAACATTCCTCGTATTCTTCTTTTTGCAGTTGCAAAGACAGAGGAAGCTTTACGCAGGCCATCAACAGCTAAAAGATATCTTCTTTGTTTGAAAGAGAAAAGTGGAAGGATAACTCCAACGTTCTCTAAGCAATTCGGTCCAGGCAGTACACGCTATACAGAACCAGCGTTGTATGGTCGAGATTTTCTCAGCACCTGCTAACATCTTTATTCTTTCTTTTGCAGTTTGTATAGAGGGAAGCTTAACGCAAGGACATCAACATGCTCAAAGATATCTTTCTTTGAAAGAGAAAAGTGGAAGGACAACTCCAAGGTTCTCTAAGCAATTCAGTCCAGGCATTACAGGATTTTACAGGACCAGCGTGTATGGTTGAGATTTTCTCAGCACTTGCTAACATTCCTCGTATCTTTCTTTTGTCGTTTTTAAAGAGAAGGAAGCTTAACGGAGGCCATACAACTGCTAAAAGATATCCTTGGTTTGAAAGAGAAAAGTGGCAGGATATCTCCAACGTTCTCTAAGCAATTCGTACCAGGCAGCACGCGGATACACAGAACCAGCGTGTATGGTTGAGATTTTCTCAGCACTTGATAACATTCCTCGAATTCTTTCTTTTGCAGTTTGTAAAGAAAGGGAAGCTTAACGCAGGACATCCAACAGTTCAAAAATATCTCTTTGTTTGAAAGAGAAAAGTGGAAGGAAAACTCCAACGTTCTCTAAGCAATTCGTTCCAGGCGTACACGGGTACACAGAACCAGCGTCGTATGGTTAAGATTTTCTCTACCTTGCTAACATTCCTCGTATTCTTTCTTTTGCGTTTGTAAAGACAGGAAGGCTTAACGCTGACATCCAACTGCTAAAAGATATCCCTTGGTTTGAAAGAGAAAAAGTGGAAGGATAACTTCAACGTTCTCTAAGCAATTCGGTCAGCAGCACGCCGATACAGAGAACCAGCGTGGTATGGTTGAGATTTTCTCAGCTTTTCAAATATTCATCGTATTATTTCTTTTACAGTTTGTAAAGACACGAAAGCTTAACGCAAGAGATCCAACTGCTAAAGATATCTCTTTCTTTCAAAGAGAAAAGGAAGGACACCTCCAAGGTTCTCTAAGAAGTTCGGTCCAGCATACAGGATTTTACAGAAGCAGCGTTGTATGGTTGAGGTTTTCTCAGCACTTGCTAACATTCCTCGTATTCTTTCTTTTGCCGTTTTTAAAGAGCAGGGAAGCTTAACGCTGGCCATCCAACTGCTAAAAGATATCCCTTGGTTTGAAAGGGAGAAAAGTGGAGGCATACTCCAACGTTATCTAACAATTCGGTCCAGGAAGTATACGGCTATACAGAACCAGCGTTGTATGGTTGCGATTTTCTCAGCACTTGCTGACATTCCTCGAATTCATTCTTTTGCAGTTTGTAAAGACAGGGAAACTTAACGCAGGCCATCCAACTGCTAAAACATATCTCGTGGTTTGAAAGAGAAAAGTGGAAGGATAACTCCAAAGTTCTCTAAGCAATTCGGTCAGGCAGTACACGGGTATACGGAACCAGGGTGTATGGTTGAGATTTCTCAGCACTTGCTAACATTCCTCGTATTCTTTCTTTTGCAGTTTGCAAAGACAGGAAGCCTTACGCAGGCCATCCAACAGCTAAAAGATATCTCTTTGTTTGAAAGAAGAAAAGTGGAAGGATAACTCCAACGTTCTTCCAAGCAATTCGGTCAGTCAGTACACGACTGTACAAAACCAGCGTTGCATGGTTGAGATATTCTCAGCACTTGCTAACAGTCCACGTATTCTTTCTTTAGCAGTTTGTAAAGAAATGGAAGCTTAACGCATGACATCCAACAGTTCAAAACTATCTCCTTGTTTGAAAGAGGAAAGTGGAAGGATAACTCCAACGTTCGCTAAGCAATTCGGTCCAGGCAGTACACGGTTATACAGAACCAGCGTGGTATGGTTGAGATTTCTCAGCTCTTGCTAACATTCCTCGTATTGTTTCTTTTGCAGTTTGTAAAGCCAGGGAAGCTTACCGCAAGCCATTCAACTGCTAAAAGATATCTTTTGGTTTCAAAGAGAAAAGTGGAAGGTAACTCCAACGTTCTCTAAGCAATTCGGTCGAGTCAGTACACGACTGTACAGAACCAGCGTTGCATGGTTGAGATATTCTCAGCACTTGCTAACAGTCCACGTATTCTTTCTTTAGCAGTTTGTAAAGAAAGGGAAGCTTAACGCAGGACATCCAACAGTTCAAAACTATCTCCTTGTTTGAAAGAGGAAAGTGGAAGGATAATTCCAACGTTCGCTAAGCAATTCGATCCAGGCAGTACACGGCTATACAGAACCAGCGTGGTATGGTTGAGATTTTCTCAGCTCTTGCTAACATTCCTCGTATTCTTTCTTTTGTCGTTTTTAAAGAGAAGGAAGCTTAACGCTGGCCATCCAACTGCTAAAAGATATCCCTTGGTTTGAAAGAGAAAAGTGGCAGGATATCTCCAACGTTCTCTAAGCAATTCGTACCAGGCAGCACGCGGATACACAGAACCAGCGTGTATGGTTGAGATTTTCTCAGCACTTTGATAACATTCCCCGAATTCTTTCTTTTGCAGTTTGTAAAGACAGGGAAGCTTAACGCAGGACATCCAACAGTTTCAAAAATATCTCTTTGTTTGAAAGAGAAAAGTGAAGGAAAACTCCAACGTTCTCTTAAGCAATTCGTTCCAGGCAGTACACGGGTACACAGAACCAGCGCTCGTATGGTTAAGATTTTCTCTACCTTGCTAACATTCCTCGTATTCTTTCTTTTGCGTTTGTAAAGACAAGGAAGCTTAACGCTGGACATCCAACTGCTAAAAGATATCCCTTGGTTTGAAAGAGAAAAGTGGAAGGATACTCCAACGTTCTCTAAGCAATTCGTTTCAGGCAGCACGCCGATACAGAGAACCAGCGTGGTATGGTTGAGATTTTCTCAGCTTTTTCAACATTCATCGTATTATTTCTTTTACAGTTTGTAAAAGACACGAAAGCTTAACGCAAGAGATCCAACTGCTAAAAGATATCTCTTTCTTTCAAAGAGAAAAGTGGAGGCACCTCAAGGTTTCTCTAAAGAAGTTCGGTCCACGCATTACAGGATTTTACAGAAGCAGCGTTGTATGGTTGAGGATTTTCTCAGCACTTGCTAACATTCCTCGTATTCTTTCTTTGCCGTTTTTAAAGAGCAGGAAGCTTAACGCTGGCCATCCAACTGCCTAAAAGATATCCCTTGGTTTGAAAGGAAAAGTGGAGGCATACTCCAACGTTTATCTAAACAATTCGGTCCAGAAGTACGGCTATACAGAACCAGCGTTGTATGGTTGCGATTTTCCGCACTCTTGCTGACATTCCTCGAATTTCATTCTTTTGCAGTTTGTAAAGACAGGGAAACTTAACGCAGGCCATCCAACTGCTAAAACATATCTGTGGTTTGAAAGAGAAAGTGGAAAGGATAACTCCAAAGTTCTCTAAAGCAATTCGGTCTAGGCAGTACACGGGTATACAGAACCAGCGTGATGTATGGTTGAGATTTTCTCAGCTCTTGCTAACATTCCTCGTATTCTTTCTTTGCAGTTTTGTAAAGCCAGGGAAGCTTTACCGCAAGCCATTCAACTGCTAAAAGATATCTTTGTTTCAAAGAGAAAAGTGGAAGGATAACTCCAACGTTCTCAAGCAATTCGGTCCAGTCAGTACAGACAATACAGAACCAGCTTGGTATGGTTGAGATATTCTCAGCACTTGCTAACATTCCAACGTTTCTTTCTTTTGCAGTTTGTAAAGACAGGGAAGCTTTAACGCAGGCCATCCAATAGTTCAAAAATATCTTTGTTTGAAAGAGAAAAGTGGAAAGGATAACTCCAACGTTCTCTAAGCAATTCGTCCAGGCAGTACACGGCTATACAGAACCAGCGTTGTATGGTTGAGATTTTCTCAGCACTTGCTAACATTCCTCGTATTTTTCTTTTGCAGTTTGTAAAGAGGGAAGCTTAACGCAGGACATCAACTGCTAAAAGATATCTTTGGTTTGAAAGAGAAAAGTGGAAGGTAACTCCAACGTTCTCTAAGCAATTCGGTCCAGTCATTAGAAGACATAAGAACCAGCGTTGTATGGTTGAGATTTTCTCAGCACTTGCTAACATTCCTCGTTTTTTCTTTTGCAGTTTGTAAAGACAGGGAAGCTTACGCAGGCCATCCAACAGCTAAAAGATATCTCTTTGTTTGAAAGAGAAAAGTGGAAGGATAACTCCAACGTTCTCTAAGCAATTCGGTCCAGGCAGTACACGAGTATAGAGAACCAGCGTTGTATGGTTGAGATTTCTCAGCACTTCCTACATTCTCGTATCCTTTCTTTTGCAGTTTGTAAAGACAGGGGAAGCTTAACGCAGGCCATCCAAACTAAAAGATATCTCTTGGTTTGAAAGAGAAAAGTGAAGGATAACTCCAACGTTCCTAAGCAATTCGGTGCAGCAGCAACACGCTATACAGAACCAGCGTTGTATGGTTGAGATTTTCTCTCAGCTCTTGCTAACATTCCTCGTATTCTTTCTTTTGCGTTTGTAAAGACAGGGAGCTTAACGGGCCATCAACTGCTAAAAGTATCCCTTGGCTTGAAAGAGAAAGTGGAAGGATAACTCCAACGTTCTCTAA
>NW_027555235.1:0-7960 GCF_003287225.1 Phascolarctos cinereus
CAGGATTGTTACCACAGAGCCTTGGGAATGCCAATGAACCCTGATTCCAGACCCCTTGACAACTGCTTCTGATCAGCACACAGACATCACTTCAAAAAGGACTGCAGGTCCTTACAAAAACCCTGAAGTAGAGTGTCAAGCAGTTACCATTCCCTTGCCACACTGAGCCTTCCCAGAGCATTGGTCCCCCTCTTCCATCCAACGGAATTATATCACCTTGGAAAATTTGTCCAAAGGTGCTATTCTACCAAATCCTCTTGCTTTGTTGGGGCAAAAGAGATTCTAAGAGCTTTACAAAGAAAATAAAATGATTCTTGTCCAACAGTGTGATACAGCCATCTCAATCCATCTCAGGAGAGCTGGTTGTTAAATTCTAAGTGTGAACATTTTCATCTTGGACATCTGACAAATACCACAAGTAAGAGCTGGATCTATTCTTTTATTTCTGTATTTAAGAATGTGATGGAGAAAATAGTAATAGTGCAGACTAAACTTAAAAGTGTGTCAAATATACATTTTATTTTGAGAGAGAGCTGACTTTTAAGCATTTATCAGCACACATCTACATCCTGCCTCTATGGAGAATTTTTACAAGCATTCCCCCAAAAGCTGTCCAGCCTGGAAAGCTGTGGCTGGATTGCCATTTGCATTGTCAAAAGGAGTCCTCCCACTGATACAATCACAGACCCATTGAAGTGTATACCAATGGCAGAGAAGGCCATCTTGGCTCTACTATTTGCTACCACTCTGACCTTGGTCAGGTCCCTTCCCATACTTAGACCTCAGTTTCCTCCACCTAAATACTAAGAATGTTAGACCAGAAAACCTAGCTCTCAGTCATCTCTTGTGATCCTGTGATACCCTAGTTCCCCCTACCCTGCCCCTAGTTTAGACATGAGGAAATTTCAGCAGGGACAGCCTAAGATTTACACAAGGTCATGCACCCAGTGAATGGCAGCCAAAACTGGGATCCTGCCTGAACTATGGTTTCACCCAAACAGAGATAAACTTTTTTCAGTGTTTATAGGAGACATGGACCCTGGTGACCACCCATAGACTCTTTTGAACCTGACGCAAACTTCTGAGCAGGATTAAATTTCTTTGAAACTTATCTATGTATCTAAACCAGCACTGCTATTATTTAATTCCTGCTGATTGGTTCCACACAGATGGAAGACACATGGTGCAAGGACAAGAAAGAGTGACCTACATTCAGAAGGGGCTCACTTTTCATTATTTCATTTTTCCTAGTTGCATATAAAGATGGGAGCACACTTTGAATCAAACATCTGATCATTATGATCAGGGGAGACCTCATGCATGGAGACACAAGCTCATGAACGCTTTTGGGTACTATCATGCTGGGGAGCCAGAAAGATTCTATCTGAGTGGTGAGGTCTTCCAAGTGCTCCCATTTGGGGATAAAATGGCACTGGGTCCATCAAACCCTCAAACCCTGCAGAGCATTCTAGACAAGATGGAATTCTACTTCATTCCTATTTGCTCTATTCTGAGGTTCAATTTAGAGGCAATAAGCAGAAAAGCTATGTCATTATTAGATCTGTACATAGCTTTTAAAGTTATACACAAGTATAATTATAGTGCTTTACAATGGGTAATGCAATTTTTGTGCATCATCTCCTTTGACCACCACAAAGTATCATGTGAGCTCAGTAGTGCAAACCATGAGGTTGTTTGGGATACTGGCAAAGGGTCTGGATTTGGGGACAGAGGATCAAATCCAAGCTCTGCTGATGACTCTCTATGTCACCTTGGTCAAGCCACTTGTCTTAACTAAGGCTTCAGTTCCTCATATGTCAAATGAAGCCATTGGACTCAATATCTTCCAACTTTCCATCCAACTCTAACTATGATCCTATGGCTCTCTTTAGCACTGTAAGATTCATCAAGCATTTTATAGATATTATTTCCTTCAACTCATATCATTTCTGAAGCAAGCAGTGTAAGCATTGTTAACCTCTTTATACAAATGGAGACACGTGGACTTTGGATCCAAGTATGCTAACCAGGAAGTGGCATAGCAGGATTTGAACCCACAGCTTCCAACTCTACCTTAAGTTTCTGTATTGAGAGGTTTTCTATACTGATACAGATTGGTACTTTTTATACAACATGCTGTCCTAGAGAGGTTTTTGAGAGCACTAAGAGGAAAATTGAATTTTCCAAGATCATACAATAAATATTATTCTTCCTGATTTCAGGGACAACAGTTTATCCAATATGCCACATAAGAATAAAATGTGGGATTAGAAATATAAAAAGAGAAGTAAAGAGCTAGCAACTTTGGGTAGCCTGGCGGTAAGTCCTCCAGTCACAGAGATTTTCTCAGCTCTTCATCATTGCATATCTTATGGCAATTCCCTCATAACAAAAAAATGGAACATAGCTTTTATTCATGTCGAGGCTAAAAGAACTAACCAGTTTCAGATGGCTTGATATACAATGTGTCCCAAAGTCCTGGATTGCATCAAGGTAGCTCCCTAGTTTCTAGAAATATATTTGACTAAATTGAAAAGAATTGAATTGAGGCAAATGTCAGCACTATGAAAGCCAAGACTATTTGAGTTACAGCTCTATTACTACTTTTTTGTGCCTTAAAAAATTATTCTAAATTTAAACAACAAAAAAAAGTGCATACTCACAGATGAACACAAATGAGGATGTTATACGGAAGTATGAATTGTCATTTTTTACCTCTCAGTGTAAAATATCTATCATAATTTCCATATGGTATTTTCAAAGGTATTCTGCTGTTTGTGCTTTCTTCTTAATTTCCTTCTATCCACTTATATCTACTTAATTTTTTAATTTAACATTTTATTGTTTCCAATTACTTATGAAAATAATTTTAACATTAATTTCTTAAAATTTTGAATTCTAAATTCTCTCCCTCCTTCCCTCTCCTCATTGGGAAAGCAAGTAATGCAATAGAGGTTATACATATGCAGTCATGAAAAACACATTTTCATATTGCATTGTGAAAGAAAAAGGAAAAAAAAACCAAGAATAATAAACAAAGCTGTTCAAGAAGTGTGCTTTCAATTGCATTCATATTCCATAGAGAGCTGAATAGGAGCTGAAAGGATCCAGCTCTCTCCTGTTAACATATGAGGAAACTGAGGCCCAGAAAAATTAAATGACTTTCCCATGGACACAGACCCTTAGCTGAGAATAAAGTTTAATTCAGATCTTCCTGATTCAAGGCCTAGTGCTCTATTCACTATGTCATGTTTCTGGATGGAAGAAGGTTGCCTAGGAAAGGTAAGCCTGTGGATGAACAGGGGAAACCTAAGAGCATTAGGAAGGTTATTCTGTTTAAGAGTGGGGAAATGAAGGTGGGGGAGGGCTCCTAAGACAAACTTTAAGAACTTCACATGGTTACTAATGGCTTTCCCTGCTGTCTCTCATTACTTAATCTATTTTGTATCTCTCCTTTAGGAGAAAGATAATCCCCAGTCTGAATTTGACTTGGAAAATCTAAAAATGATAGGAAGAGATTTATTTAGTGCAGGAACAGTGACAACGCACAGCACCGTAAGATATGGCCTGCTGCTCATTCTGAAACATCCTGAGGTCCAAGGTAAAGTACAGGAATTGCCATGCTTTCAGACCAGGCTTGCTTTCCCATCCCTGCAGCTTGCTCAGGAGCTGGCCTCTGCTTTCCCCCTATTGGATTTGCATGACTTCCTCACAGATCAGCAACAGGTCAGACAGTAGCATATTGAAGAAAACAGGACCCTAAACAAGACCTGTTTGTTATTTAAGCATGTGGCGGTGTATTATGGGGAATTCAATTCACTTTAAAGCACATATAAAGCTCCCACTGTGCACCCTCAGTTCTATGCTTAGCATATAAAGACTCAAATGAAACACCCCTTTCCTCAAATGGCTTGCCTTCTGCCAGGCATACTGCTGGATCTAAGGAGGCAGAAGTAGGAACCATAGGTAGACCTTACAAATTGACAAATGGAGACTTCATGTAAGGAAAGACTTACCAACTATTAAAATTCTCCAAAGTCCATTCAGCTGTGCAGGAAATAGTGAGTTCTTGCTTACTAGAGATTCTCAAGCAAAGGCTGGTTGACCCTTTGTTCAGTCCATTAGAGTCAGGATTCCTGTTCAGCTATGGATGGCCCTAGGTGAAAACATGTCACCTGTAATGCTGAGATTCTATGCCTCAGCAGCTCAGGGTATTGAGACAGGAGCTGAGATACACAGCTGGTGAATGGTTTAAATCAAGATGATAATGCCATCACCAGCACTATCAAATTCAAATGAAGGCATCTACTTGCTTTGAAAACAAAAGCTGGCATAATAATCATAAAGAATGTGAGGGTTACAAATAACTTGACATGTAATTTCATTTGATGTCTGCTAATGGAGGTGCTTTTTAATCTCCATTTTATAAATCACAATATAGGGTTAGAGGAGTAAGGACCTTAGAAGACAGATAATTTATGATCCTCGTTTTTCAGATAAACAAAATGAGGCTTACATAGATTTAATGACTTGCCTGAATTTACACAGGTAGTGTCTAAAGAGAAATGTAAACACAATTCTTTCTGACTCCCATCCAGTAAATCATGGAAGTTTATCCTATTGCTGTTACAGAAGCCTTTGTATCCTTGACTGAGTAGGAGGAGGACACTGAGCCCATGTGAGAATCATCTTAGGTCATAACAATGGGCAGATATTCCACACAGGCTCAGTTGAGCATTCCCAGGAGAGTGGAACATTGAGTGGTGATTTGTATTTTTTGTCTCTGCAGCAAAAATTCATGAGGAAATTGGACGTGTGATTGGACATAATCGACTTCCTTCCATAAAGGACAGACAAGATATGCCCTATATGGATGCTGTGGTGCATGAAGTGCAAAGATTCATTGACCTCATACCTCTCAACGTACCCCATGCAGTGAACCGGACATCCATTTCCAACAATATATCCTCCCCAAAGTCAGTAGTCTTGGGAGAATGGGATCTTAAACACATTTATTCCAATGATCTCATCATGGACATGAGAAAATGGAGTCCCATTGTCATGATCTCACTTAAAGTTCTCCTTGAGGCAGTGCTTTATTACATACAGCTACTTGCATGTGGTGCTAAATGAAGAATAAGAGAAAAGTGTGCCCTTATCTCTGTTCTTCCTGCTTCTCATTCACCACAGTAATGCTCTGGAAAGAAAATGTACAGGGAACGTAACAGGGTGAGGTTGCTCAAGAGAAATGTTTTTGTCCTTTTCTCTTACTAGGCAGTGAAGCAGAATGTATAAATACTATTATCTGTCCCATTGTGTAGATAGGGACATTGATTTTCAGGTGTAATGACTTCCCTAAGATCATTTAAGTGTTGGAGATGAGACTTGAACCTAGGTCTTTAGACTCTAAAATACTGCTTTCCGGGGTTGCTAAATAAACAGTGAATGAATTAAAATGAATTAGATTGAAGTTTCCTAGCAATGGCTGAGCAAAACTATACTCCCTCAAGGAAAAGTGAAGGGAGCATCACACCTAACTTCACATTTAATGTACCCCACTGAGGCACTTGTTTAGTTGAAATCATGAAGGCTTCAGTAAGAACTTACCATGTGAAATTTGCTAGGCCAAGTGCTATTGAAACAAGGCGAGAATAGAAGGGTTTTTGACGCATTGAAGACTTTGGCTTGTGCAGGAGGGAGCTGAGTTTGGAACCAGAAAAGTAGCCTAAAGTATTATTTCTTTCCTTCAGACCCAAGCTGTGATTTGATTGGCAAAGTGGCTTCTTGCTGAAGAACTCCCTCAGGAGGTAGCCTGGTCTGCCCCTAGAGTTTTAAGCATTGCCTGGGCCACTGGCCATTGACATGTTCTGCCCAGAGTCCCACAGGCAGCAGGTGCACACATGATGTATAGACCAAAGAACTGAGGGTAGGGAGAGCACAAAGAGCTTAGCACCTCAGCCAAGGTTTCCTGTAAGAGGGTTACCCAGGCCAATCCTTGAAGAAAGCTGGGAATCTAAAAGGCTGAAGTGAGCAAGGAGTGGCTTCCAGGTGTGGGACATGGTCACTATAAAGGCATGAAGACCACAGAGGGGCTTTGTGGATGGGGAACAGCAGCTGGACTAGTTCAGCTGGAGCCCCAAGGAAGGCTTGATGGGGACAATAATGGGGACATCACTCTGGAAAGCTAGACTGGGGCCTAAGCAGATTCTTAATGGCGTGACATCTCATGCACATGCAAAGAAGTATGCATTTTGTACTAGAGAACATAGTGAGTCTCTGAAGATTCTTGGGACTAGACTACAAAGGATATTCGTAATGATACCTGACTCTCCTCTGGAATTTCTTCCTTTAGGGCACAACAATATTCCCACTGCTCACCCCAGTGTTGCATGACAAGAAAGAGTTTCCAAGGCTGACCAGTTTGACCCACAGCACTTCCTGGATGAGAACGGGAAATTCAAGAAAAGTGACCACTTCATGCCTTTTTCTATTGGTAAAAAGAAACCCTTCTCATCTCTACCTCTCACCCTAAAAGGAGAATCCTATCTCTCTCCCACTCTCCTCTGGCTGAGCTTCTCCTGGCAGTTCTTCTGAAGACACATAGCCCACTCTGACATGACATACACTGTCTTTTCTAGTATTCCCATGACCTGGCTTTTTCTCAGAGCCCTGAATAGATGAGAGCCTCTTGCTGGCTCACCTGCCCTCTAATTCCATTGCAAGATCCATTACACAAGGGGTTACTGTGAGAAGAATGTGTGAAGAAGGAATTCCTTCCTTCTCCTTATGGCCATTAATGGTTGAATTATAACTAATAATAATAGTTCTCACCATTTCTGCCCATATACTTATTTCTCTTTTACTCCTTTTCCCATTATTGTGCTGGATCAGCAAGTCTGTTTCACTCTGGCTGACTGTGATATTCCATGAAGATTACCAAGCAGAATTCCATTTCTTTCTAGGAAAACGGTCTTGTGCTGGAGAGGGCCTGGCGAAGATGGAGGTATTTTTGTTCCTTACCACCATTCTACAGAACTTCACTCTCAAACCAGTTGGAGATCCAAATGAAATTAGAGTAAAGCCCAATTATGTTGGATTCAGCAACGTCCCACCACATTACCAACTATGCTTTCTTCCTCACTGAGAAACACAAAGTTGATTTGGTGAATTAGCAAGCTGGTTCATCTTCTGTACTGAATACTCTCATGTGTTTTTCTGGAATCCCTTTGAGGGAAAGAAAAATTCCCACATCTTGATTAAAATGAGTTTTAAATTTCAGAGACATGACAGCCTTGTTGAGTATCTTGTATGTCATTATATGCTGGGGCTGCATTATAGACATTCATGTGCAACCCTTGAACCAATACCTCCAGGCAAATCCTCAATTCTAGATTTAGGGTGTGGAGGAAGATCTGTAAAATATCCCACCTCCAAACCATATTTGTTTGTACTTTTCTTTTCATGTTTCCTTCCAGATGATCCTATTTTTTATTATATAGCTCTTGTTTGTGAATTTGGGGGAGAATGAACAGGGCTATGTTGCTAACAACTCCAGACATGCAAATATGTGTTTTTCCTTCCATACACTGAGGATTCATGACTTCAAAGAAAATGTGGTAACAGGGAAGGATTCCTGGCTTTGGGGGCAGAGGACCTGAGATCAATCCTGCCCCTAATGATAACAACTTGTGTGGCTTTGGGCAAGTCACTTCACCATTTGTTCTCACAACAGATTCTTCACCTCTACAATGAATGGGTTGGATTAGGTAGGCTCAGAATTCCCTAATGAGTCTCCATCTATGATACTTTGATCAGTGGGGTGAGTCCATTCATCAGTGCTTTAGGTCCTTACTGCATTTCTCATTTCACTTTCTCTCCTTTCAGCACTGAGCCAGTTCTAACTCAACTTGCTCTGCACTTTCAATCCCACATCCCTTTGTCCCATGGGACATGCACTACT
>NW_027555236.1:0-7915 GCF_003287225.1 Phascolarctos cinereus
TGCAGTTTGTAAAGACATGGAAACTTAACGCAGGACATCCAACAGTTCAAAGATATCTCTTTGTTTGAAAGGGAAAAGTGGAAGGACAACTCCATCGTTCGCTACACAATTCGGTCCAGGTAGTACACGTGTATACAGAACCAGCGTTGCATGGTTGAGATTTTCTCAGCTATTGCTAACATTCCTCCTCTTCTTTCTTTTGCAGTTTGTAAAGACAGGTAAGCTCATCGCAAGCCATCCAAATGCTAAAAGATATCTCTTTCTTTCAAAGAGAAAAGTGGAAGGATAACTCCAACGTTCTCTAAGCAATTCGGTCCAGGCATTACAGGATTTTACAGAACCAGCGTGGTATTGTTGAGATTTTCTCAACACTTGCTAACATTCCTCGTATTCTTTCTTTTGCCGTTTGTAAAGAGAAGGAACCTTAACTCAGGACATCCAACAGCTAAAAAGTATCTCTTTGTTTCAAGGAGAAAAGTGGAAGGATAACTCCAACGTTCTCTAAGCAATTCGGTTGCGGCATTACAGGATTTTACAGAACCAGCGCTGTATGGTTGAGATTTTCTCAGCACTTGTTAACATTCCTCGTATCCTTTCTTTTGCCGTTTGTAAAAACCAGGAAGCTTGACGCAGGCCATCCAACTGCTAAAAGATATCTCTTTATTTCAAAGAGAAAAGTGGAAGGATAACTTCAACGTTCTAGAAGCAATTCGGTCCAGGCATTATAGGATTTTACAGAACAAGCGTTGTATGGTTCAGATTTTCTCAACACTTGCTATCATTCCTCGTATTTTTTCCTTTGCCGTTTGTAAAGACAAGGAAGCTTAACGCAGGCCATCCAACTCCTCAAAGATATTCCTTGGTTTCAAAGAGAAAAGTGGAAGGATAACTCCAACCTTCTCTAAGCAATTATATCCAGAAAGTACACGGCTATACAGAACCAGCGTTGAATGGTTGAGATTTTCTCAGCTCTTGCTAACATTCCTCGTATTTTTTCTTTTGCAGTTTCTAAAGACAGGGAAGCTTATCGCAAGCCATTCAACTGCTAAAAGATATCTCTATCTTTCAAAGAGAAAAGTGGAAGGATAACTAAAACGTTCTCTAAGCAATTCGGTCCAGGCATTACAGGATTTTACAGAACAAAGGTTGTATGGTTCAGATTTTCTCAGCACTTGCTAACTTTCCTAGTATTTTTTCTTTTGCCGTTTGTAAACACAAGGAAGCTTAACGCGGGCCATCCACCTGATAGAAGATATCCCTTGCTTTGAAAGCGAAAAGTGGAAGGATAAGTTCAACGTTCTCTAAGCAATTCGGTCCATGCAGTACACGGCCATACAGAACCAGCGTGGTATGGTTGAGATTTTCTCAGCACTTGCTAACATTCCTCGTATTCTTTCTTTTGCCGTTTGTAAAGACAGGGAAGCTTAACTCAAGCAATCCAACAGCTAAAAGGTATCTCTTTGTTTCAAGGAGAAAAGTGGAAGGATAATTCCAACGTTCTCTAAGCAATTCGGTGGCGGCATTACAGGATTTTACAGAACCAGCGTAGTATGGTTGAGATATTCTAAGCACTTGTTAACATTCCTCTTATTCTTTCTTTTGCAGTTTGTAAAGAAAGGGAAGCTTAACCCAGGACATCCAACAGTTCAAAGATATCTCTTTGTTGGAAAGGGAAAAGTGGAAGTACAACTCCAACGTTCGCTACGCAATTCGGTCCAGGAAGTACACGTGTATACAGAACCAGCGTTCCATGGTTGAGATTTTCTTAGCACTTACTAACATTTCTCGTATTCTTTCTTTTGCAGTTTGTACAGACAGTGAAACTTAACGCAGGCCATTGAGCACCTAAAAGGTATCTCTTTGTTTAAAAGAGAAAAGTGGAGGGATAAAACCAACGTTCCCTAAGCAATTCGGTCGAGTCAGTACACGACTATACAGAACCCACGTTGTATGGTTGAGATTTTCTCAGCACTTGTTAATATTCCTCGTATTCTTTCTTTTGCAGTTTGTAAAGACAGGGAAGCTTAACGCACGCAATTCAACAGCTAAAAGATATCTCTTTGTGGAAAAGAGAAAAGGGAAAGGATAACTCCAACGTTCTCTAAGCAATTCGGTCGGGGCAGTACACGATTATACATAACCAGCTTTGTATCGTTGAGATTTTCTCAGCACTTGCTAACATTTGTCGTATTCTTTCTTTTGCAGTTTGAAAAAGAAGGGAAGCTTAACGCAGGACAACCAACAGGTAAAAGATATCTCTTTCTTTCAAAGAGAAAAGTGGAAGGATAACTCCGACGTTCGCTAAGCAATTCGGTCCAAGTAGTACACGTCTATACAGAACCAGCGTTGTATGGTTGAGATTTTCCAGCTCTTTCTAACATTCCTCGTATTCTTTCTTTTGCAGTTTGTAAAGACAAGGAAACTTAACGCAGGCCATCCAACTGCTCAAAGATATCCCTTGATTTCAAAGAGAAAAGTGGAAGGATAACTCCAATGTTCTCTAAGCAATTCGGTCCAAGCATTACAGGATTTTACGGAACCAGCGTGGTATGGTTGAGATTTTCTCAACACTTGCTAACATTCCTCGTATTCTTTCTTTTGCCGTTTGTAAAGACAGGGAACCTTAACTCAGGACATCCAAAAGCTAAAAGGTATCTCTTTGTTTCAAGGAGAAAAGTGGAATGATAACTCCAACGTTCTCTAAGCAATTCGGTTGCGGCATTACAGGATTTTACAAAACCAGCGTTGTATGGCTGAGATTTTCTCAGCAGTTGCTAACGTTCCTCGTATTCTTTCTTTTGCCGTTTGTAAAGACAGGGAAGCTTATCGCAAGCCATCCAACTGCTAAAAGATATCTCTTGTGTTACAAAGAGAAAAGTGGAAGGATAACCCCAACGTCCTCTAAGCAATTCGGTCTAGGCAGTGCACGGGTATACAGAATCAGCGTTGCACGATTGAGATTTTCTCATCACTTGCTAGCATTGCTCGTATTCTTTCTTTTGCAGTTTTGTAAAGATAGGGAAGCTTTACGCAGGACATCCAACAGCAAAAGATATCTCTTTCTTTCAAAGAGAAAAGTGGAAGGATAACTCCAACGTTCTCTAAGCAATTCGGTGGCAGTACACGACTATACAGAACCAGCGTTGTATGGTTGAGATTTTCTCAGCACTTGCTAACATTCCTCGTATTCTTTCTTTTGCCGTTTGTAAAGACAGGGAAGCTTAACGCAGCCATCAACTGCTAAAGATATCTCTTTCAAAGAGAAAGTGGAAGGATAACTCCAACGTTCTCTAAGCAATTCGGTCGGGGCAGTACAGACTATACAGAACCAGCGTTGTATGATCAGATTTTCTCAAGCTTGCTAACATTTCTCGTATTCTTTTTTCTTTAGTTTGTAAAGAAACTGGGAAGCTTAACGCAGCACATACAACTTCAAAAGATATCTCTTTCTTTGAAAGAGGAAAGTGGAAGGATAACTCCAACGTTCTCTAAACAATTCGGTCGGGGCAGTACAAGACTATACAGAACCAGCGTTGTATGGTTGAGATATTCTCAGCATCTGCTAACATTCCTCGTATTCTTTCTTTTGCCGTTTGTAAAGACAAGGAAACTTAACGCAGGCCATCCAACTGCTCAAAGATATCCCTTGGTTTGAAAGGGAAAAGTGGAAGGAAAACTCCAACGTTCTCTAAGCAATTCGGTCCAGGCATTACAGGACAATACACAACCAGCGTTGTATGGTTGAGATATTCTCAGCACTTGCTAACATTCCTGATATTCTTTCTTTTGCAGTTTGTAAAGACAGAGAAGCTTAACCCAGGACATCCAACAGTTCCAAGATATCTCTTTGTTTGAAAGGGAAAAGTGGAAGGACTACTCCAACGTTCACTACGAGTTCGGTCCAGGTAGTACACGTGTATACAGAACCAGCGTTGCATGGTTGAGATTTTCTCAGCTCTTGCTAACATTCCTCCTCTTCTTTCTTTTGCAGTTTGTAAAGACAGGGAAGCTTATCGCAAGCCATCCAACTGCTAAAAGGTATCTCTTTCTTTCAAAGAAAAAAGTGGAAGGATAACTTCAATGTTCTCTAAGCAATTCGGTGCAGTCATTACAGGATTTTACAGAACCAGCGTGGTATGGTTGCGATTTTCTCAACACTTGCTAACATTCCTCGTATTCTTTCTTATGCCGTTTGTAAAGACAAGGAAGCTTAACGCAGGCCATCCAACTGCTAAAAGTTATCTCTTGGTTTGAAAGAGAAAAGTGGAAGGATAACTCCAACGTTCTCTAAGCAATTCGGTCTACGCAGTGCACGGGTATACAGAAACAGCGGTGTATGGTTGAGATTTTCTCAGCACTTGCTAACATTCCTCATATTCTTTCTTTTGCAGTTTGTAATGACAGTGAAGCTTAACGCAGGCCATTCAGCAGCTAAAAGGTATCTCTTTCTTTGAAAGAGAAAAGTGGAAGATAAATCAACGTTCTTCCAGCAATTCGTCGAATCCAGTGCACGACTTACAGAACTGCGTTGTACGGTTGAAATTTTCTCAGCACTTGCTAACATTTCCTGTATTCTTTCTTTTGCCGTTTGTAAAGAAAGGGAAGCTTAAAGTGGGCCATCCACAGCTATAAAGATATCCTTGCTTTGAAAGAGAAAAGTGGAAGGATAACTTCAACGTTCTCTAAGCAATTCGGTCGGGCAGTACACGGCTATACAGAACCAGCGTTGTATGGTTGAGATTTTCTCAACACTTGCTAACATTCCTCGTATTCTTTCTTTTGCCGTTTGTAAAGACAGGGAAACTTAACTCAGGCCATCCAACAGCTAAAAGGTATCTCTTTGTTTCAAGGAGAAAAGTGGAAGGACTACCCCAACGTTCGCTACGCAATTCGGTCCAGGTAGTACACGTGTATACAGAACCAGCGTTGTATGGTTGAGATTTTCTCAGCACTTGCTAACATTCCTCGTATTCTTTCTTTTGCAGTTTGTAAAGACATGGAAGCTTAACGCAGGCATTCAACAGCTCAAAGATATCTCTTTTTGAAAGAGAAAAGGGAAGGATAAACTCCAACGTTCTCTAAGCAATTCGGTCGGCAGTACATGATTATACAGAACCAGCATTGTATGTTGAGATTTTCTCAGCTCTTGCTAACATTCTCCGTATCTTTCTTTTGCAGTTTGTAAAGACAGGGAAGCTTAACGCAGGACATTCAACAGTTCTAGATATCTCTTTGTTTGAAGAGAAAAGTGGAAGAGATAACTCCAACGTTCTAAGCAATTCGGTCGGGCAGTACAAGTCTATACAGAATAGCGTTGTATGGTTGAGATTTTCTCAGCACTTGCTAACATTCTCGTATTTTTCTTTGCCGTTTGTAAAGACAAGGAAACTTAACGCGGGCCATCCACTTGTAAAGATATCCTTGCTTTGAAAGAGAAAAGTGGAAGGATGACTCCCACGTTCGCTAAGCAATTCGGTCCAGGCAGTACACGTCTATACAGAACCAGCGTTGTATGGTTGAGATTTTCTCAGCTCTGCTAACATTCCTCGTATTCTTTATTTTGCCATTTTTAAAGACAGGGAAGCTTATCGCAAGCCATCCAACTGTTAAAGATATCTCTTTGTTCAAAGAGAAAAGTGGAAGGATAACTCCAACGTTCTCTAAGCAATTCGTCGGGTCAGTAGAAGACTATACAGAAAAGGCGTTGTATGGTTGAGGTATTCTCAGCATTTGGTAACATTTCTCGTGTACTTTCTTTAGCCGTTTGTAAAAACAAGGAAGCTTAACGCCGGCCATCCAACTGCTAAAAGGTATCTCTTTCTTTCAAAGAGAAAAGTGGAAGGATAACCCCAACGTTCTCTAAGCAATTCGATCCAGGCAGTACACGTCTATACACAACTAGCGTTGTATGGTTGAGATTTTCTCAGCACTTGCTAGCATTTCTCGTATTCTGTCTTTTGCACTTTGTGAAGACAGGGAAGCTTAACCCAAGCAATTCAACAGCTAAAAGATATCTCTTTGTTGGAAAGAGAAAAGGGAAAGGATAACTCCAACGTTCTCTAAGCAATTCGGTCCATGCAGTACACGACTATACAGAATCACGCGTTGTATGGTTGAGATTTTCTCAGCACTTTCTAACTTTCCTCGTATTCTTTCTTTTGCAGTTTGTAATGACAGTGAAGCTTAAAGCAGGCCATCCAGCAGCTAAAAGGTATCTCTTTGTTTGAAAGAGAAAAGTGGAAGGATATAACCAACGTTCTCTAAGCAATTCGGTCCATGCAGTACACGGCTATACAGAACCAGCGTTGTATGGTTGAGATATTCTCAGCATCTGCTAACATTCCTCGTATTCTTTCTTTTGCCGTTTGTAAAGACAAGGAAACTTAACGCAGGCCATCCAACTGCTCAAAGATATCCCTTGGTTTGAAAGAGAAAAGTGGAAGGAAAACTCCAACGTTCTCTAAGCAATTCGGTCCAGGCATTACAGGACAATACAAGAACAGCGTGTATGGTTGAGATATTCTCAGCACTTGCTAACATTCCTGATATTCTTTTCTTTTGCAGTTTGTAAAGAAAGAGAAGCTTAACCAGGACATCCAACAGTTCCAAAGATATCTCTTTGTTTGAAAGGAAAAGTGGAAGGACTACTCCAACGTTCACTACGCAGTTCGGTCCAGGTAGTACACGTGTATACAGAACCAGCGTTGCATGGTTGAGATTTTCTCAGCTCTTGCTAACATTCCTCCTCTTCTTTCTTTTGCAGTTTGTAAAGACAGGGAAGCTTATCGCAAGCCATCCAACTGCTAAAAGGTATCTCTTTCTTTCAAAGAAAAAAGTGGAAGGATAACTTCAATGTTCTCTAAGCAATTCGGTCCAGGCATTACAGGATTTTACAGAACCAGCGTGGTATGGTTGCGATTTTCTCAACACTTGCTAACATTCCTCGTATTCTTTCTTATGCCGTTTGTAAAGACAAGGAAGCTTAACGCAGGCCATCCAACTGCTAAAAGATATCTCTTGGTTTGAAAGAGAAAAGTGGAAGGATAACTCCAACGTTCTCTAAGCAATTCGGTCTACGCAGTGCACGGGTATACAGAAACAGCGGTGTATGGTTGAGATTTTCTCAGCACTTGCTAACATTCCTCATATTCTTTCTTTTGCAATTTGTAATGACAGTGAAGCTTAACGCAGGCCATTCAGCAGCTAAAAGGTATCTCTTTCTTTGAAAGAGAAAAGTGGAAGGATAAATTCAACGTTCTTCCAGTAATTCGGTCGAGTCAGTACACAACTATACAGAACTGGCGTTGCACGGTTGAAATTTTCTGAGCACTTGCTAACATTCCTGGTATTCTTTCCTTTGCCGTTTGTAAAGAAAGGGAAGCTTAAAGTGGGCCATCCACCTGGTAAAAGATATCCCTTGCTTTGAAAGAGAAAACTGGAAGGATAACCCCAACGTTCTCTAAGCAATTCGGTCGGGGCAGTACACGGCTATACAGAACCAGCGTGGTATGGTTGAGATTTTCTCAACACTTGCTAACATTCCTCGTATTCTTTCTTTTGCCGTTTGTAAAGACAGGGAAACTTAACTCAGGCCATCCAACAGCTAAAAGGTATCTCTTTGTTTCAAGGAGAAAAGTGGAAGGACTGCTCCAACGTTCGCTACGCAGTTCGTTCCAGGTAGTACACGTGTATACAGAACCAGCGTTGCATGGTTGAGATTTTCTCAGCCCTTGCTGACATTTCTCGTATTCTTTCTTTTGCAGTTTGTAAAGATATTGAAGCTTAACCCAGGCAATTCAACAGCTAAAAGATATCTCTTTGTTGGAAAGAGAAAAGGGAAAGGATAACTCCAACGTTCTCTTAGCAATTCGGTCCAGCTACACGGCTATACAGAATCCAGCGTTGTTTGGTTGAG
>NW_027555237.1:0-7913 GCF_003287225.1 Phascolarctos cinereus
ATATATATGTATATATGTATGTATATGTATATATATGAGGATAATAAAAGGATTATATTCCTTTTACTTCTTTTTGGCCCTTCATTGTCTGCTTAATCTCCTTGTCAGATTTGTGTCCTCTAGGCTCAGTGCCCTCCACTTCCAGATGACCGCTCAATCTGTATACCAGCCTCTGTCTGAGACCACAGCCCATCACCCCCTGGATCTGGCATCAGCCAAGTTCCAGACACTGACGAGAGAACCAACCCCTAGAACAGAGGGACCCCAGGAGGCAGGGACAGCTCTATGCCCAAACCCAGCAGGAAGCAGTTTCAGAAATTGAGACCTTTGTCCCTCACCCCAATAGATTTTGGGTCCCATCTGTTTAAGGGGGGGAATGATGGGGTGCTTGGGTGCTTGTGCTTGTACTTGGATCCCAATTTCTCCCTAGTCTCAGAAACACTGTCTCTGACAATCATTCCCCAGACCAAGGACACTGTGTCTAGCAGTTACTCCTACGTGGGCCCCAGCATAACCCTCATTTCTCTCTCTGGTGTAGCTACATAAAGCTAGGTGAGAGAGTGCTGGGCTGTTCAGGACCCAGCACTCAGATCGCGTCTCTGGAAGCCTCCCAATTCCTTAGTAAGCTCCTGTCTTGTGAGAAAGCTTTCCCTTGTTGCAGAGCATTCTCTCATCAAGACAGAGGGAGAGGGGTGCCTCACCCAGCCCAAGGAGTTTTGTCCTTGGCCAGCCCAAGGACTCTTCCTCCTGCCAGATTCCCAAGAGCCACACCTCTGTCATGTCCCTCCCTGTCTGGTATATTCCCTGTAGTTTCCCATCCATAGCTCCCAACGACACCTGGACCTTTGGATTACCTAATCAGTATCCCTGGCATTCCTTTCCCATTCCCTTTTCCACATAAACCCTCCCTCCATCCTCAGTCTCTTGAAGGTTCCTTAAGAATCCTTGCCCGCTGAAAAGCATAACAATATATCTCTACCACCTTGACTTAAAGAACGCTTGAGTCTGTGAATTCATTCCAGATGACCCCATCCTGTACTCCAGTCTTTGAGGGGTCTCAACCTCTCAGACCGCAACAGTGGGAGGGGGTATTCAGAAGTAAAACAGTTGAGAATGGACACGGTGAAAGGAGAAAGAGAGTAGGAGGGGAACATACAGTAATCACAATTGAAAAAAAATTACAGCAAGTTTCCCTGATAAAGATTTCATTTCTCAAATATAGAGAGAAAAGGATCAAATTTATAAAAATAAGAGCCATTCCTCTTGACAAGTGGTCAAAGGAGATGAAAAAGCAGTTTCAGACAAAGTAATCAAAGCTATATATAGGCATATGAAGAAGTGGTCTAAATCACTTTTAATTAGAGAAATGCAAACTAAACCAACTCTTAGGTACCACCCCACACCTATTAGATTGTTCAATATGACAGAAAAGGGAAATGACAAATGTTGCAGGGGATGTGGGAAAATTGAGACACTAATGCCCTGTTGGTGGAGCTGTGAACTTACTCAACCATGCTAGAAAGAAACTTTTTTTTTTACAGAGGATAGAGTTTTATTGGCAACAAAGACTTTTACATATAGTATTGCACAAATTGTAAATGGATCTACAAAATAATATTAACTATACAAGTTGTTACTAGCACTTACATAAGCCTTTTTAAAGTTTTGTGCATGATGTGTATCAGGTTCTTATGAACAGGATGCAGGTGAGCAGATGTGAACAGGATGATCACATTTAAAGAAACTCAAAACTACTTCTGACAGAGTTAACTTTCAAATACAAAGCATTTCCACACAAAACAAAGCGTCTAATGTGTCAAAACCAACAGAATTAAGAGTTAGAATATAAAATGAACACTCTTGGAGAAAACTGTAGGGAAGGGTATTTGTTTATGCTCACTTTAACAAAGGCTATTGCTTTAATATTTCATCAATAGAAGTTAGGAGTCAGAAAATATGAAATTTGAAACTTTAGAAAGGACAGCCATATTTTACTGAAGGCAAGCACAATAGCTATAGTACTTATACTAATCTTTTAAGAAGGATTCTGAGGTTGCTCCAGTAACTCACCCTCCTTGAGTTTTTGAGTTGTAGTTGTACAGAAAACAAAGAATGCACTTAAAATAACATTTTCTCCAAATTATGTCCCTTAAAGAAAATATAGTACTCCACAGAACTGAAGGACTGAGGAATTCCGTTTACATGACAACCAGCTAAAACATTTCACTTTGTTCTTTTCACAGTCAGCACTAATATAGATCCTTCTCTTCCTCTACTGCCTAAAAGCATAGACATAGACAATCTGCATCACTTCTAAGGAAATAAGAAACGTGGATCTTCAAAGAGGCCCAGTGGAAAGCCTGCCTGTGAGTTAAGAAATTTCAGTCTGGTCCTGGCTTTGCCATTGGCTACTTCCATGATCTCATGTGCCTCGAGGGCACAGGTTCACCATGAGTGACATAGAGACCACTCACCCAAATAAAAACTCAGAGGTTTCTCCAGGTAGGAAACAGAAGTTTTATTCTAGCAAGTCTCACGCGAGAGCTGGGTGTCACCTACCCATGGCAGACGGGAGTAGGGAGGCAAGATACGAGCAGCAAATAAGCAGTTGTATACCCTCAGACAAACAACTCTAGGAAAAATGTTTGCCTCCTTGTCCTAAGAGGAAAAAGAATTTGGAATGGACTAATCCAATATAGCATATCCCAGTCCAATCAACAGGAAGGTGGGCTTAAGCAGTGAGGCCACAGATCCAATAATGCCTCCTCAAAACTGGCTGTTGGTGATGGAACATAGCAGAGTAATTTCCCACTTTCAGGTAATATTCCCTGTCCCTGGGTCCTAGTGGCCTGCCCTCACTCCCATTCCTATACTGACATTTCCACAGTGTCACACTCTCTTCCCACTTGCAGCTAGTGATGAGGGGATCTCCGGTTCAGTTCGTCTTACTCCAATACTCTCGGGAATAGCCCCTCTCTCCACCAGTTTCATTGACCCACCTCCATTCTGCATAGGGGACTTCGATGGCTCCCCTCACTCCCCTACATTGGGATATTTCTTCCCTTAATTTGATCAGTGTGGGGTTTCCCAAAATTGTGATTAAGTCCAGGGTACCTGTTTTGTTCCACTGCCGTTGAATCTCAGTGCAGTTATATGATCTGATTCTTGAGAGCCCTGTGAAGGTTCATTCACAGCTACTCTCTTAATGGGGTCTTTCCCTCTGTTTGGTTCAGATAGTATAACCCCTTCTTTTTCTCAGCAAGGGGCCATGAATGCTCTTCCCATTCTTCCCAGGATCCTGTCCCATTATTAACTACTGACTTATTACTAAGGAGCCATTGTGGCTTCAGGGGAACAGGGACCCAAGGCCAATATTCTCACTGCTGTGGCCCTCCACATATCCAACAATTAGTGAGGTTAAAGGTATTGGGTATAATTTGAACAAGGCTTTGGAAGCTATTGACCCTGGGGAGCCAGGGGATTGGGGCTGGAAAGGAAAGGGAGGACAAGCTCAATAAGAAAATAATCAAGGGAACCTCTATGGCGTCACACTCTGATTGCACCACCAGAGGGGGAGAGGGGAAATATTCTTTGGCCAAAAATGTGGTCCCCCAACAGATAAAAATGCCTAATACAAAAAGGAGCAACAGAACAAAGGCTATGATGATCATACCACCCAAGCACTTCCAGCCCTTATTGTTCATGTGTCCAGCCCTCTAAGAGACCTCTGCCGAGATGCAGTCTCAGCTCCTCAGGATGTCTGGACTCAACAGTCCACACCAAAGGGGGATCCATCAGTCCTTTTGCCCTTGTGTAATGAGTCCAACCTTTTTCCTTAGTCTGAATGTCAGTATCTGAGGTCAGCAAAACTTCAAAGGGACCTTCCCAGGTGGGAGTAAGCTTCTCCTCCTTCCAAACTCTGATCAGGACCCAATCTCCGGGCTGGTACCTGTGGACTGGGAATCCCAATGGTGGGGTTTGAGCAATTAGTTCCTTTATCTGAAGAGTATTCAAATGTTTTGCCAGGGAAGATACATATTCTCTTGAAAAATTTATCCTTTTGTTCAAACAGAGGGTCCTAATTCCCTTCCTCTCCCTCAGGGTAAGGGTGTCCATACAAAAGTTCATAAGGAGAGAGCCCTATGTCCCTGCGGGGTTTGGTTTGGATTCTGAGAAGGGCCAGAGGCAGGCATCTGTTCCAGTGCAATTGGTTCTAAGGCTAACCTGGTAAGTTGTTTCTTAATCTCTTGATTCATCCTTTCAACCTTACCAGATGAGGGAGGATGCCAGGGGGTGTGAAACTCCCAGGTAACGTCCAAGGCTTGGGCTAGAGCCTGCAGAACCTTGGCTGTGAAATGGGTCGCCTGGTCTGAATCAATCCGTTCTACCACTCCATACCTTGGAATTATTTGCTCTAGTAAAATTTTTCCCACTGCAGGAGCAGTGGCACATAGAAAAGGAAAGTCTTTGACCCAAGAAGTTAAGCGGTCCACTACGACCAGTAGGTATTTGAGGTGTCCTACAGGGGGTAGCTCGGTGAAATCCACCTGCATGCTCTGAAAAGCTCTAAGACCTGGGGGCCTGCCCCCTACCAGAGTCTGGCACAACGCAGACTTGTTTGTCCTTCAACATACAAGGCACCCGTTTGCCAACTGTTGAGCCAAGGTATAAAGACCAGGAGACATGAACCAAGTCAGGATGGCATCACACAGGTTCTGGACATCCCAATGACTACCCTGGTGTAAATGTTAAAGGACCCGCCTCATACCTGCTCTGGTCAGTACCTCTCTTCCATCTGGAAGTAGCCATCACCCATCTTTTTCCTGTGCCCCTGATGCCAGCGCCTTCTTAGTAAAGTACTTAGTACAGTACCTGGCACATACTGAGTGCTATATAAATGTTAGGTATCATCATCATCATCATCACCATTATTGTGTTATCGTTATACTGTGCATACTTTCCATCCATTGTCCACGTTATTCCATATACCTTGTCACATATCTGTAATATACCCAAGTGATCACCAGTTTTACTTCCTTCCTGAAGCAAATCATTGTACTCTCATTTTTAATGATTAGAAAGTATTTTATTATGTTAACCTTATAGCAGTTTTGTTTTTATGGGACAAGTTTTTACTTTTAGTTTTATTAATTTCTCTTTCCATTTTCAGGATTTATATTTCGGTGTTGAATTAGAGATTTTTAATTTGTTCTTTTTCTAATTGTTTTAAATTGCATACCCAATTCACTGGCCTGCTGTTTCTCTATTTTATTGATATAAGAATTTAGAAATGTAGATTTTTCCTCTGATTACTGCTTTTGCTGCATCTTATAGATTTTTGTATATTGCATCATTGTTATTCTCTTTAATTGAGTGATTGTTTTTATGATCTGTTCTTTGACTCATTCATTCTTTAGGATTTGATTGTTTAATTTCCAATTAACTTTTCATCTATGCTTCTATGGCCTTTTATTGAATATAATTTTTTAATCATAGTCTGAAAAAGGTGCACTTAATAGTTCTGATTTCCTGAATTTGATTGTGAGGTTTTTGTGCCCTAAGATATTGTGAATTTTTGTCAAGGTCTTTAACTTCTTCCTTATTTGTTTTATAGTGAAATTTATCTACTTCTGAGATCAGTTAATTGAAGTCCCCACTAGTATTATTTTACCATTTACTCCTACAATTCATTTAACTTTTCCTTTAAGAGTTTAGATGCCATTTGGTCCATATATGTTTAGTATTAATGTTATTGCCCATGGAACCTTTTTTGTAAGATGTAGTTTACTTCCTTATCACTTTTAATTAAGCCAAGAGACAACAATAGTCAATAAGACAAGAAATAACTGTGTTTAACACAGAGAAATGCTTTGCACAAAATACCAACAAGATGAATATATGTCAGATACAGTGAAACAAGTGGAAGTAATAAATTTTTATGATTAGTTTCCCAGGAGATTGTTGTACTCAAGGCCTCTGTGTAGATAGACTCCCCCACACAGAGATATAAAATATATGTGTATATATATAGAAAAATTTTTTTTCACTCTGCAAAAAATGATTCCCTTCTTTCCCTCCCTCTCCCTTACCCTCCCAATGAAAATGAAAAAAAAAAGCATAATTCCTCTGAGAAATATGTATAGTTGGGGTCAGCTAGGTGGCAAAGTGGATAGAGCACTGGCCCTGAAGTCAGGAGGACCTGAGTTCAAATCTGGCCTCAGACCAAACACTTGATACTTACTAGCTGTGTGACCCTGGGCAAGTCACTTAACCCCAATTGCCAAAAAAAAAAAAGAAAAAAAAAAGAAAGAAAAGACAAAAGAAAAAAGAAAAGGAAAGGAAAAAAAGAAATATGTAAAGTAAAACAAATTTCTGCGTTGGACATGTAAAAAAAAAGTCTCATTCTGAGTCTGTAGAGGAGAGTTGGAGGGCTTCGGCCAGCCCGGGTCTTACCTGTAGTTTGTACTAAGCCTAACAGCTGTGAAACTCAGATGTCGGCTCACCACCCCCCTGTTCCGTTTCTTGAGACCAGGACGCGGGAAGGGAGGAAACGGATGGGGTACAGGACAGGACGCAGTAAAGAATGTAACAGACAAGGTACAAGGAAGTAAGGAAATCACTTAACTAGATTTGTACTTTTCATGAATAATAATGTTACTGTTGCTTGATCCAGTACTATATAAGCCTGAGCCCTCAGATCAATAAACAGAGTTTGTTCTTCACTGCTCTCACCTGGCCCGTGATTCTTTCTCTCTTCACACTCTGCCGGCATCAGACCACAGCCGGGGACGCAGGCGCTTCCGGCATTTGGCGCCAAGACCTGAAAGGAAGGCTTCCCCCGGCAGAGTGGCCCTGGACAAGGTGGGCTGTTTGGCCAACAGCCCTAGAAAAGGAGCTCCAGTCGTCAAGAGAAGACGCTAACAAGGTAGGGCGATACTTTTCCTATATATTTTTTTATTTTCACCAGGTTAAGCGGGGATTAAAAAGAAACCAGACTGCCGCTTATCGGGGTCTCTTAAAGTGAACGTGAACTTCAGAACGAGACTGCCGCTTATCGGAATCTCTTAAAGTGAACGTGAACTTCAGAACGAGACTGCCGCTTATCGGAATCTCTTAAAGTGAACGTGAACTTCAGAACGAGACTGCCGCTTATCGGGGTCTCTTAAAGTGAACGTGAACTTCAGAACGAGACTGCCGCTTATCGGAATCTCTTAAAGTGAACGTGAACTTCAGAACGAGACTGCCGCTTATCGGTCTCTTAAAGTGAACGTGAACTTCAGAAGGAGACTGCCGCTTATGGTCTCTTAAAGTGAAAGTGAACATCAGAACGAGACTGCCGCTTATGGTGGTCTCTTAAAGTGAAAGTGAACTTCAGAACGAGACTGCCGCTTATTGGGGTCTCTTAAAGTGAAAGTGAACTTCAGAACGAGACTGCCACTTTTCGGGTCTCAGATTTAAAGTGAAAGCAAACTGCACAGGCGGGAAAGCAAACCGCACAGGCGGACAAAAGAGACTGGCGGCTTTCAGCGTCTCAAAGCTGAAGTAAACTTCAGAACGAGACTGCTGCTTTTCGGCTTCTCTGATTTAAAGGGAAAGTAAGCCACACCGGCTAAGTAGTGTCCTATAAGATAGTTAGCTAATATGGGGCAGAGCTCGTGGGCAGAACAGAGAGACAGACAATATTATTTGAAAGTGTTCAAATACAGGGGACACAACTAGAATTTTAGCATGCAAATAAGAACATTGTCTTTCTTTAAATTGTCAACTGCATCCTTGTCATTTCTATTGAGAACAAACCAAGTGCCATTCTGCTACTGAAATCTCTGCATAAGATACCTGTACTGTCCAACCATTCCATTTCAAGTCATAGCTGAAATCAGTCAAGTGTATCACCAAGATTCAATCTGCTGACT
>NW_027555238.1:0-7906 GCF_003287225.1 Phascolarctos cinereus
TGTACTCTTGCATAGTTCAGCACAGCCTGTACCTCCAATGCAAATGGATAAGAAAGCTTGCAATATAATTGCTTTAGATAATTATGTGTATACCAGCGACCAGGACACCTGGTCTGATTCGTGTGATCTCTGACCTGTAATAATGGGTGTTGGGTGCTTGTGCTTGTACGTGTCCCCAATTTCTCTCCAGTCTCAGAAACACTGTCTCTGACAACCACTCCCCAGCCCTCAGATCATGTCTCTGGAAGCCTTCCAATTCCTTAGTAAGTTCCTGTCTTGTGAGAAAGCTTTTCCTTGTTGCAGAGCATTCTGTCATCAAGACAGAGGGAGAGGAGTGCCTTGGCCAGCCCAAGGAGTTTTGTCCTTGGCCAGCCCAAGGACTCTTCCTCCTGCCAGACTCCAAAGATCCATACCTCTGTCATCTCCCTCCCTGTCTGGTATACTCCCTGTACTTTCCCATCCATAGCCCCCAAAGACAGCTGCACCTTTGGATTACCTCATCAGTGTTCCTGGCATTTCTTTCCCATGCTCTTTTCCATATAAACCCTAGCTCGACCCCTGATCAGGGCTGCTTGATTTGGGCATACATACCCCTTGCAGCCACGAGCTTCAATAAATCTCCACTTTAAATTCTCACTGGGTCTTTGTCTCCCATCTGTTCTGGCACAACACCTGCAGGGAAATTACAAAAGTGAGATTTATCCCTATATCTCCTATTTGCTCTTTCCTTTCAAAGCCAAACATGCAATTCCAATCGTTATGGTCAAAGTATGGATTTTGTTATGCTGATACGATTTTCCCTTAGGTCAATCTGTTGTGTAGATCATTGGTTGGAATGAATAGGAGAAAAGAGAGACTGATGGATGGAGACAAAACACTTCAGTTTAAACATAATAATGGAAACATGCATGGAAATTTTCAGGACACCAGAAAATCCTCCACAATGAAAAGAGCTTGAATACTTCCCAAAACCAAGATTTCTATGGAATGACTCTGCAAAAAACATTCAATCCAAAAGAAAAACAACATTTGTGTGAATTGGAAGTGGAGAAAGAGAGGAAGAGACAGTTTTTGCGAGGAAGATTTCAGGGTTATGAATTATCTGCATGAGTCTATTGGTTCAACTCTTCTGATGAAATTGAACAAGTGATTGAACTTTTTTTTAAGCATCTTATTGATACCTTTTTGTTTTCTATACAATAGATAACCATCCTCTACAGGAAAAAAAGTTTGACGACCATCACATGTTCACTAGATATGCTTCCAAGTGACTTTGGGACATCTCCCTCAGAATTGACATAAGAAGCATTATTGTGTTTTTAACGACTGGAAATGTTGTGATATAAGAAACGGTAAAATTGGCTTTATAGATTGTCTTACTTCTTCTCTTGCCTTAGTGTGGCAAAAGCTCAACAACAGAAATGGACTCAAAATTTAAAAGGAGCCACAAGCATTTCCCAATTTAGGGACCAACTTAACAGAAAATTTTAAAGTGGCAACTTTTCTGCCATACTCACAAACATCCAAGAGTGTTGATCAGCACTGATGTCTTGTACCCTTTATCTCACAGCTTCTTCTGTAGCTGGGACCGTGATGAGGGTGTTACTCAGAAGCGTAGTTAGGTGATGGATAAAGCTCTGGGTGGTTTTACCTTCCCAGTGAAGGGTGACTGGCATTTGCTCCCTTGTGGACATTTCCTTTTCCTTGAGAAGTGAATCATGTTGATCATCCCATTCATTGACACACTGACATCGAGTGCACTCTTTAACTCCTGGTGAAAAAAGGTGAATAGTCACTCGTTCAACACTTTTTTTTTTAATTTAAAATTTTTATTGAAGCCTCCTTCGTGCCAAATGAAGGGGCTGCACAGATCCAGACATGACACCCAGGCAAAGGTCAAGCTGCTAGAAAATCTGGTTTACCTTTAGAAGAGGATCAGCCACTTTAGGGTCATTCTAAGGATTGTTGCCTTGAATCGTCCTTCTTTTCAACTTTGCCGGTGTCTGGGCAACCAGAGAGAATCCTCCTTTTTTCCCTCTTACAGGCCCTTAAGTTGATATTGATCTCTTAGTCCTAATAAAAGTTTGGCTCCCAACTCCATTTTAGGCTCCTAAGTATTTTCTCTTCTAAAACAGTTTGGGAAATACACATCTCAGAAGACAAATTAGTCAGTTGGATGGTGTGTCATAGTATAAGCAACGCAGAATTAGAAACAAGATACTGACACAATTCAAGTATCTTTCTTGGGCACAATCCTTTCTAAGCCTCCTCTTCCTGAGCTTTACAATGATAGTAATACCTGGGACTTCCTGAAGTATCTTTGTTGTAAATAACTTGGGCTATAACCTCCACCAAACCCTGCTGTACACACACATACACACACACCCCTAGAAAATAATAATGGTTCTCCTTTTTCCTCACAGTAGACCATTATCTCTATACTCCAAAACAAAAAGGAGACTCAATATATTACATAATGCTCAATCCAAAGGCATGTGCATTATGACCTGATGAAAGTCTATAATTGGTAATCAGTATGAAGATCTTAGGACAGTAACAAGCTCATGATGCAACCTTTTGTAGAATCAAGGATTTTTATAGGAGATCTTAGGAGTTCAACCTTCTCCTTTTACAGATTAGGAAACTGAGTCTCAGAGAGATGAAATAACTTGCATAAGTTCATCAAGCAAGTCAGTGGCAGGTAGCCAGGTATCCTCCATCCTGCCAAGTGAATTTTTCACCACATCTCCAAATGTAGATACAAATGAGAAAACACCCTACCCTTCTAGGCTTTCCTATTCTGAAATTCTTTCCCTTAAGGTCCACTTTTCTTTTCCTAGCATCCCAATGCTGATATCTTTTAAAGTGCTTATCCTTTTGGCAGAAGCACTGATTTCTTCTAAATCTTTGACCTGGCTTTTCAAAGACCTCATCTGAGAGCTTTGTCTGGCACTAAGTTCTTCATAACTATCCAGCTTGGATTTCATCACTCCCAGTGAAGATTCTTGTCTTAGGAGTACGTTCTGAAGTTTTCTTATCTACATAGGAAGAGAAAATATAAATATGGTGTTAGCCTTCATACCAGAAAACTTTAACAGCCTTTAATTGAAACTTTTAGAAATTCATGACTAGAGGGTACATATTTATTCAGTCATTTTTATGAAGTTTATAACTTTAATGAACCCCCCTGCTGAAAAAAAAGTTAACTATATTTTCAAGTAACATCATGCCAACCAATGAGACTCAATATCGAGTGAAGTCATTGATGTTAACACTACTACTAATACTCCTACGAAGTGTGGACTAAATTGGTCTCAAAATTACATCTTTAATTAACAGAATCACAGAATGTCAGTTAGGAAACTCATAAGCCCATCTAGTCCAATCAATACCTGACCAAGAAATCGGTGACTCTTAACTACTTGGAGATAATTATCATTTCCTCCACCCACCTCCCTCCAAGTCATCCCTTCTCCTTCTATGGCATGATCCTGTTTGCATCTTCTGCATGTACATCAGTGTCGTGTATGGTGTTCCTAAAATATGGCATCTAGAACACGCTACTCCAGATTTGGACTGACCATTAACTCTGTCCTTCTGGACTCTATACCCCTCCTACTGTATCCTACAATAAACGTTGACCTTTTTGGCTGTGATCACCTATGATATGGCATGCAAAATGGAATAGCTCCAATTTTTAAGGGCATTTCCTTCTGTAAGAAAAAGGAAAGAAAAGGACACATTTTTTTTGCCCTGATCATAAGAGACAACATTTGATAAGAGACAACACTTACTTTGTGACAGGCACTATGCTATGCACTTTTCAATTATTGTCTCATTTGACCCTCCTGACAATTCTGAGAGGTTGTTTAGTGGTGTCCAAGTCTTTGTGATTGGAGTTTTCTTGGCAAAGATAATGGAGTAGTTTGCCATTTCCTTCTTCAGCTCACTTTACAGAGGAGAAACTGAGGCAAACAAGTCAAGTGACTTGCCCAAGGTCACACAGCTCCTAAATGTCTGAGGATAGATTTCAGCCCTCCCACCATGCCACCTAACCATTCCCTCTTAAGTTTTAGAAAAGGAGAAAGAAAGAAAGAAAGAAAGAAAGAAAGAGAAAAGAAAGAAAAAAGAAAGAAGAAGGAAGGAAGGAAGGAAGGAAGGAAGGAAGGAAGGAAGGAAGGAGGAAGGAAGGAGGAGAGGAGGGAGGGAGGAAGAAGGGAGGAGGAGGGAAGGGAAGGAAAGAAAGGATGGACGGAAGGAAAGGAAGGAAGATAAAGAATGAGAGAGAAAGAGTGAAAGGAAGGATTAATCTTGAGAGTTGATCACTTTTCTCAACCCACGTTGAAAAAGAGACATATGTTATTAGAACTTTTCTTTGGGGGAAATTTTGAAATCTCTGCTTCCTTGTGTCTCAGCAAGTGAATGAAATCCTCTAAATGAAGGAAAATTGAGCTATCCCTACATTTAGTTGGCCCTTAACTATGAAGCCTTGATCTAATTTTCCATTCCAATTCCTTTATTAGGCTGAGTGTGATCTTGAGAACTAGTAAGAGTGGAGAAAGAAAGACAAATTTGCTTTTTTACTTGACATTGTAAGAGAACATTTGCTTTATAACTAGAAAAAGGTCTGTATTTTGTTACTAGACAAAATTGCATCAATTATAATCACTGTAATGCCTAACAGGAAAGATGACCTAAGGACTAGGTGCTTTGAGCCACAGATTGATACTCTAGACTGCATTCAGAGAAAGAAGGAGGGTGCCTTATTCCATCTTAAAAAGCCTAATAGAAGGGTAGTGAAATGGCACAGTGGATAGAGAACTGGCTCTGGAGTAAGGAGGACCTGAGTTCAAATCCAGCCTCAGACACATAACACTCACTAGTTGTGTGACTCTGAGCAAGTCATTTAACTGCGGTTGCCTCAGCAAAAAAAAAAAAAAGGCTAATAGGCAATTAGTGGGACGTCAAAACAACTATGTGCTCATGACACATACAAAACAGATCTTACATTAATGTTCCATCAATGTACAAAATGACATTTGGAGAGTACTTAAAGTTTGCAAAGCACTTTACACACCGTATCTTCTATGAGCCTCAGAACAAACCAGCTGGATAATAATTACAGATATGATTATCCCTCTTTTACAGATGAGGAAACTGAGGCTCAGAGATGTTTAGCTGACATGCTCATGGTCACACAGCTAGTCTGGCTCAATGGCAGGATTCAAACCCAGGTCTCCTTGACTTAAGACCAGTGTTCTATCTACTATGCAATATTCCTTTAACCTACTGAAGAACATTTATAGAGAAACATGAATTATATATGTCCTCTAGAAATTTACAATCCATAGAAAGTGAAACATTTGGTTATACTTCCGTAAATTAATTTGCTCATGTGGCTTTCTCTGAAAAACACTTAGTCCCAGTGTTATTTTTAGGGCTCGGGTACCACCACACAGCTTTGTAGAAGATTGGACATAGTTGGAGGATATGCATTCAGAAAGTTAAATAAGAGCTTTAAGCTACAATCTGAGCAGGAAAAAACAACTTGCCTATCCCTAAGGAAATCAACATAAAGTCCAACTTTGTCACAACTGGTCATATCCGTGAGTATTAAACATATGTGCCCATCCTGAAACATTCAACATTTTAAACAAATAAAATATGAACCAAGAGCTGTGCTGCAAGACTCCATTTTCTTTTACCTTGTTGTAAGAGGGGTGTCCAACAGGCCTCAACCCCAAGTAATGTATCTGAAAAGGTGCCCTGATAGCTTCAGCAGGGAAGAATGCCTACTTGATGGAGATACAGAAGCAAAGATGTAGAGTCAGTGAGAATAATGTCTAGACAAAGCTCTTGAAAAGGGGTAAAGTGGATACAAACTCATTGACATCAGTAGCAGACAGGAAATATCTCACAGTTGCTGAAGAGAACCAGTCACCTCTCTGGGGTTGGGATAACATAACCAGATAATGCAGATTCCAGTATCAGGCCAGCCTGGTGGTCAAAAGGATCCAGCTGAACCCTGGGAGGGAATCCCTTGGGGGCAGAGGGGGAAGGTGAGATGGGGAAAAGAGGAGAGAGTCTATGTCTTCTCTCCCTCCCCTTGACCAGAGAATACCCTTGTGAGCTTCAAAAGTTTGCAGGAGTTGGCTTAACTTCTTACTGGCTGTTGGTAGCCGTATCCCCAGAGTAATAGAGGCTGATGGCTGCATCTGCACCAGGAGCAAGACAAAGTAGACCCCACAAGGGCACTGACCCTGAGAGCCCAGCAGAGACCAAAACCCCCCAAAGGGGAGCTTCGTGAGGATGCACAAAGGGAGAAAAGACACCAGGCACTGTGTGTCAGCCCTTGGTCACTTGTACTATCTGAGTTGGAGCCCACTGAACCCTGGCTTTTGTATGGACTTGTGTGAATTGTGTCCAGACTTTCGTGGAAGGGTGGTTTTATGAAAACTAGTCTCGCTGTATACCGCATCCTTAGGTACCTTTTTCTACAATCCAATTAACTCTGGCTGGCTCATTGATAATTGCTGGGGGAGCACATCGAATGAGGCAATAGTACTACAAAACCACCCCAGTTCCTCAAGGTCACCCCTAGGACCCTAGCAGAGAAGAAGTCGGCCTCCCTCTGGGAACCTCTGTCCAACCAACGTGTGCGGGAGTTGGGACAGTGAGTCTGGGGTCATGAGGAGGGCAGACAAGCTACATTGCTGTATAATATTCTATGATATTGAGTAAATATAATACTCTATGATATGATAAAACAAATGACCTTGAGGGAAGGGGAAACAATTCAAAGTTGAAACCATTAAGAGAAATAGGGAGGAAAATCATTTCCTCTTTCATGGCTTCACAAATGACAACATAACACCAATATTACATGCATGGGTATTGAAAAGCACAGCAACTAACTAATGAAAGGGAGAGTTAACTTTTGGAATTCAGTACGATTCCTGCCTGCCAACAGCCACACTCCAAGTGAACTCTCCCAGCCCCTTGTCTAGAACAGTGGACAGAAGGCTGGGCATGGAAGCAGGAAACCCCACTTACTAGCTGTGTGATGTTGGGCAAGTCAATTAACTTCCATCTGCCTTAGTTTTCTCACTAAAATGTGGGGATAATGATAGCACCTACCTCCCAAGTTTCATGTGAGAAGCAAAGGAGATAAACTCTTTAGTACCTGGGACATAGGTGGTGCTTAATAAATGCTCCTTTTTTCCTGCCTCCCACCCTCATTGCTTCTCTTGCTTCTAAGTTAAAGTACAAACTTCTGTGTCTGGCATTTACAGGAATCTTTACAATCTGGCTCCAGCCTACCTTTCCAGGCTCACTACACATCCCCTTCAAGCACTCTATGTTCCAGCCAGTCTGGCCTGCCTGCTGATGCTCACATCCCACATTTCCTCTACCATCTCTGTACCTCTGCTAAGACTGTTCTTGTTGCATTGAATGATCTTCATCTGGTGATCCTAGAAAGTCTAGCTTCCTTCAAAACTGAGCTCCATTTTCTCCTCCTACATGAGTCTTTTCCTGATTCCTGGGGGATTAATTTTTCTCCCACCTCAAAATTACCTTGTATTCACCTAATCAATGTACATACCATTTCCTCTAACAGAATATAAACTGCTTGAGGGCAGGTACTGTTTGTTTTGTTTGTTTGTTTCTTGTCTTTTGTTTTGTTTTTTGTCTTATCCCCAACACCTAGCAAATGGTAGACAAGAAAATGCTTTTTTTTCTTTGTTTGGTTGATTAAAATTCCTTGTAATCTGCTTTGTTCTCTAGTGCTGGAGTTTCTTTCTCATTCTCTATGATCATTCAAAGATCATAGATCAACTGGTAGAGGAATATCAGGGATCATTTGACCCTACTCCCTAATTTAAGGCCAAGGTGGTGGAGTGACTTG
>NW_027555239.1:0-7905 GCF_003287225.1 Phascolarctos cinereus
ATAGTTTGACAAAATTATTTCTAAAATACTCTGTTTCTCCTTAATTTCTCATTCTTTTCTTTGTTTTTTTGGTAGTATTAGTTTGTTTTTACTCTTTTTTAATCAAATTAGCTAATAATTTATTTTTACTTCAAAAACAGCTTCTAATTTTATTTAGTAATTCAGTATTTTGTTTTAATTTTGCATTTTATTGCTCTCTTCTCTAAATTTTGGGATTTCCATTCTGATATTAATTGATCTGTTTTTTTATATGTGTTTAAAGTTGCATTGTCAATTCATTCTTTCTCTTTCTTATCAATAAAACTGCTTAGAGGTATAAATTTTCCAACGAAGTATTACTTTGGCTGCACTCAAAATTGTGGTGTTCTCTCTCCTTGTTGTCATTATTTTTAATGAAATCATCCATCATTCCTGTGATTTGTTCTTTGACACAATAATTCTTTAGGATTACATTTCTAGCTACTCAACTTTTCATATTTTACTTAGCCTTTACTGTATAATTGTATTTTGGTGAATAAAAGACATGTGTAATATTTCTGTATATGTCCATAAGTATTTTTGTCCTGATAACTGATTAGGGTTTTTTTTTTTCTCCCCTTTTTGGAAATACGGGTATCTAATTGAGTAAAATGTACATTCCTTTCTGTCATATACAATTTTCTAAAGTGCTATTCTGGTCCTTAACTTTCTCCTATTAAATTTTTGGTTAGGCTTCAATTGTTCTGTGGGTAGTAAAGTAAGTCCTTCATTACTACAGTTTTACTGTCAATTTGTCCTCACAATTTATCTAGTTTTTCCCTTAGACATTTAGAAGTTATACCAGTTGATGTATATAAGTATTGAAATCAATTTATTGTTTATGCTATCGCTCACCAAAATATAGTTACCCTCTTTGTCTTTTTTAATAAAGTTTAATTTTTTCTTTGTCTGACATAATAATTGCTAGTTTTATCTTTGATATTCATCTGAGTAATAATAGATTTTGCTCAAACCCTTTCCTCTTTATTTTTAATTAAATAAACACTTTATTAAAGCTCATAGCACTTATAAAAGAAGTCTTATTTCATTATGGAATTACCAGGACTTCAGAGTCCATGTGAGTTTTTATGTTTCAAGCGTGCTTCTTGGAAGCAACATATTATTGTACTTCAGTTTCTAATTCACTCTACTAAACTTTTCTGTTTCATAGATTTTTATTTCATTCACATTCACATTATGATATTTAATTGCTTATTTCCCCTCTATTCTTTGTTACTTTTTCTTCTCTGTACTCCTCATTCTTTGTTTATTTCAAGTTGTTATTTTATTTTTTTTCTTTCCTTCTTAATGTTCAATTCACTATTCGCTCTACAAGCTTAGAGATTTTTCTCCTTAAAACTAATATCACACTGAATATAAACATTTGGCCTCTCTCCATTCCTATCTTTATCCCTGTTGGGTTGAATATATTCCCTACTCCAGTTCATCTTCCATTCATCCTTCAAAATGATCTTCCTAAAGTGTAGATCTGAACGTGTCACATCCTGTCCCACAGCCCTTATCTTTTTAACAAACTCCAGTGGCTATCACCTCCAGGATAAAATATAGACTCCTAGGGTGTCCAAAGCCCCTTATAACCCATCCCCTATCCCCTTTCTTGTCTTCTTATATGTTATAGTGTACACTGTGATATAATGAGACTGCCTTCCTTGTGATTTTTTTCCTCAAAACAATCCAACTCCATGCTACAGGCATTTTCATTGGCTGGGTCCCATAAATAAAATTCTCTCCATCCTCACCTGTTTCCCCAACTACTTTAAGTTCCATATAAAGTTTCACCTTTTACTGGAAACCATTTTTGATGATCCTTAATTGTATTGTCTCCAATCTGTTGATTATCTATAATTTGTCACACACACATATACACATATATAAAATTTTATATTTAATATGCTATATATATGTAATGTAAAAATGCAACATATTGTTATATTTTATAAGTACATATAATTTGTAGGTAGTTGTTTGAATATTATTTCCTCCATTAGACGGCAAGCTCTTGAGAGCAAGGACTATCTCTGGCCTTTCTTTGTATCCCTAGTGCTTAGCACAATGCATGACATATAAAACATGCTTGATAAATATTTATTGACTGAATTGTATAATCTGATTATGTATATAAATAAATTTCCCCACCTTTTGACTACATTTGCACCTTATCTATTCTTATCCAGTTTTTTTCTTGCCATTTCTCTAAAGCAGAGAAAAAAACATGTTTATAGAAATTATGGCTCAGATGAATATATCTATGACTCATTGTGACAGTAGGATTCTGAAAGAACTCTTTTAACATTTCCCTCCAACTAAAATCTGAACAGTTCATTCTTATGAAGTTAATTCTGATTTTATACTTTTATTTAGCATTTAATTAGTTTTTCCTCTTGACTCATATATATGTATTTCAAAGTTCTGTTAAAGATCTGTTTTTTTTTCTTCCCAAGAGCAATGTTTAAAAGGCCACAATTTCATTGACTATTCTTTTTTCCCCCCTGGAATAATTATATTCAGCTTTTCAGTGTAAATTATTCTTGTTTGAAGACCTTTATCTTTTGCCTTTTGTAATATTTCATTCCATGTTCTCCACTCCTTTCTATTTAAGGTTCTCAAATTGTGCTCTTCTGATGCTGATTCATAGATATTTGAATTGTTTTTGCCTGCTTACAGTAGGTATGTGGTGGTTGTTGTTATTGTTGCTCTTCTTGTTGTCTATACATACTAGATTTTAGCAATAACATTCCTCAGATTTTTCATTTTGGCATTTCTTCCAGGGGTGATTGGTTCTTTATGTTTTCACATTGACCTTTTATTCTAATATGTCTGGGTAATTTTCTTTAATAATTTATTTAATTATAATATCTAGAGTCTATTTTGTCAGGAATTTTAAGTATTTCTACAGTTATTTTTAATTTTTATTTATTTAACATTCTTTTATTTTTAAATTTTAATTTCCAAATTATCTCTTTCCCTTCATCATACCCCTCCCCCACCAACTAAGAAGGCAAAAAAATATATATCAATTATTTGCATATTAGCCATCTCTCTCTCTCTCTCTCTCACATACACACACACACACAACACAACAACAACAATAACAACCCAAAAAATAAAGCAAGAAAGTTACACTTCATTTTGCACTCAGAGTTCATTCGTTCTCATGCTATAGAGGTAGATAACATTTTTTTCACTGAATCCTTTGAAATTGTCTTGGAATATTGTATAATCAAAGTAGCAAAGTCTTTCATACTTGATCATCATTACAATATTGCTTTCACTGTGCATAATTATGTTCCAGTTCTTCTCACTTCATTTTGCAGTACTTTATACATGTATTACCATCTTTTCCCCTGAAATTCCTTCCTCTTCATTTCTTATATGACACTGAGCTTTAGTAGCTTAAGGGCCATATCACAGAGTTGAATGATGTGTACAAAACTAATTAATTCTTATAACATCTAGTGGACTGAGAGTTCTGTTGATAGGGAATCTTTACAGCACAGTAGTGCTCCATCACAATAATATGCCACGACTTGCTCAGCCATACCTCAATTTATGAATATGCCTCTAAATTCCAATTCTTTGTCACCATAAAAGAGCTTTTATAAATAGTTTTTTGTACATATAATTCACTTTCCTTTTCCTTTGATTTCTTTGGTTTGCAAACCTAGTAGTGATATTACTGAAGTAAAGGGTATGCACAGTTTATAACATTTGGGACACAGTTCCAAATTGTTCTTCAGAACTGTTGGACTAGTTCACAACTCCACCAAAAGTCCATTACAGTACCTATTTTCCCTTAACCCCACCTCCCACCATTTGTCATTGCTAATAGGTATGAAGTGGTACCCTCGAGTTGTTTTAATTTGTGTTTTTCTATTTAACAGTGATTTAGAATATTTTCCCCATATAACTATAGATAGCTTTGATATCTTTTTCTGAAAGTTGCCTGTTCCTATCTGTTGACCATTTATCACTTGGGCAATGGCTTTTATTTTAATAAATTGACTCAGTTCTGTATATATTTGAGAATTGATGTCTTTATCAAAGAAAATTGCTCTTTTTATGTTATTTCATTGTCTATAGTACTTTTTATCAAAATGGAGTTTCCCTCATTTCTCTTTTAATTAGATCTATTTTTGCTTTTGCTTTGTATGAGATCATGATTTTTACCCCTACCTTTTTTACTTCAGTGTAAGCATAATAAATTCTGCTCCTACACTTTATTTTAACTCTCTCTGTGTGTCTGCCTATTTCAAGTGCTTCTTTTATAAACAAAATATTGGTGGATTGTGCTGCCTGCTTAGGTTCCATGGGTGAGATCATCCCATTCATTTACAGTTATGTTTACTTTGTATTTTCCTCCACCCTATTTTCTTATGTTTATCCTTCTGACTCTCTTTTATCCTGTCCCTCCTTAAATCAGTTTGGTTTCAAACCATTTCCTCCCTTAATCAATCCTCTCATTTTTTGACCCCCCATATGTCTTTCCCCTTCTCCTCCTATTTTTCTATTGTGTCAGATAGATTACTATATCCATCTAATTATGTATATTTTTCCCTCTTTGAACCAATTTTAATGAGATTGAGGTACAAGTTTTGCCTATTCTCCCATTTCCATCTTTACTTAAAAGCTCTTCCTTGTATTACTCCTTTTTTTGTGCGAGGAAGACTTCCCCATTCTACCTTTTCCTTCTCCATTCTCTCAGTAAATCCCTTTTTCTCACTCTTTAATTTAATTGACACACACTCATGCTCTCTTTTTTAGACTCCTTCTAACTGCCCCAGTCATAATTGAGTTCTTGGGGATCACAAGTATAATCTTTCCGTATAGGAAGATAAATGGTTTAAACATGTCAAGTCCCTTATGATTTCTACTTAATGTTTATATTTTTGCTTCTCTTGAATCTTGTGTTTTAATGTCACATTTTCTATTTGGCTCTGGTCTTTTCATCAGGAATGCTTAAAAGTCTTTTATTAAATGTTATTTTTTTCGCTGAAGAAGAAATATACTCAGTTTTACAGGGTAGGTTATTTATGCTTATAATCCTAGATATTTTGCCTTCCAGAATGCTATATTCAAAGCTTCTGTTCCTGCCTCTGTGGCTTGCCTTTGGTTCTATACAGCATGTTCTCTTGGTCTCCTTCCACGCCATTGTCACAGACCTTTCTTTCTTTCTTTCTTTCTTTCTTTCTTTCTTTCTTTCTTTCTCTCTCTCTCTCTCTCTCCTTCTCTCTCTCTCTCTCTCTCTCTCTCTCTCTCTCTCTCTCTCTCTCTCTCTCTTCCTTCCTCCCTCCCTCCTTCTCTCTCTCCCTTTGTTTTTCTTTCTTTCTTTCTTTCTTTCTTTCTTTCTTTCTTTCTTTCTTTCTTTCTTTCTTTCTCTCTCTCTCTCTCTCTCTCTCTCTCTCTCTCTCTCTCTCTCTCTCTCTCTCTTTCTTTCTTTCTTTCTTTCTTTCTTTCTTTCTTTCTTTCTTTTCTTTCTTTCTCCTGAAATCTGCCTGCTCATCATTTATTACAATACAGTAGTATTCCATTACATTCATTTTCAGCTTTTTCAGCCATTCTCCAACTGCTGGGCATTTCCTCATTTTCCAATTCATTGCCACCACAAAAAGAACTGCTATAAACATATTTGTATATGTAGGTCCTATTCCCTTTTTTATGATCTCTTTGGGATACAGACCTACTAATGGTGTTTTTGGATCAAAGGGTATGCACACTTTTATAGCCTTTTGGCATAGTTCAAATTGCTTTCCAGAATGGTTGGATTAATTCACAACTCCACCAAAAATGAATTAGTTTCCAAATTTTCCCACATCTAAAACATAATTTTTCTTTTTTCTCATATTACTCAATTGTCACAGACCTTCTTCAGAACTTGCTAAGTTGACTTAGGCTGGAAAAAATGTCTCAGTCCAACATTGTGTTGGCTCTGTCATTCTTGAATTCATTTTGAGGCATTATTTTAATTTTTTTGGGGGAGGTAAATGTTAGAAGAGTTCAGGTGGGTTGTTACCTGTACTCTGCTATCTTGACTCCACCTACTCCTACAATACTTATGTTAACTCTTCTTGATCTGTTTTCCATGAGAGTTGTTTTGTAAAAATAAAGTGTTTTTCTTATCCTTTTCCTTTGGGGATAATTTTCTCATAACATTGTTTCACCTGACATCATTACTGGTTTATCCAGAACTATTCATAATGTTAAATACGATGGCAGTGCGGCGATTTACTTTGTCAAAAATGCTTGCAGATGGAAATAGGTGAAACTAACATTACTTCCTTGCAACTCATAGGGAGAGATGAAAAATATACTTTATCTATATATGACAGCTAAAAAAATCTGATCTGAGGATTTAGTAGGTAGTTCCTTTAATTCATTCCTTTAATAGATTTTTTAGCCATCTTGATAACAATTCCCTATCAACAGAAATATCAGTCCACTAGATATTATAAGAATTAATTAGTTTTGCATACCTCATTCAACTCTGCCATTTGGTCTTTAAATTATTCAGGTTCAATGTGTTATGCACCCTAAAAGACTCAGAGAGTGAAAGACTATGCAATTCCTTTCTAACCAGAAGATACTTTCCACGTTTTGGATAATGGCATGCTAGAAAATGAAATAACATCTATAAAACACGTGAAAATCACAATCACAACCTAAAATAGCACTTAAGGGTCTGGTGTTTAAAAATCTAAAAGCCTTCACATAAGTCGATTTCATATTAGCCTATCAAAATTACGATGTTAGCTTACGTTGGTACAAAGGAATTTTCCATTATAAGTATTTTAAATTCGAAATCATAATGGGTAAGCACAAAACCTTAGCATTAGGGAATAGGTATAATCTGTGGTGACATGGAACCTCTCACCATTCACCATCCCCACTGACACATTTATACACACACACAAAAGCCTTCCCAAACATGTATGAAGCAGGTTATTTGAAGAAGTGTCAAGATATCTGCATTCTCATCCTACCTCTGAGACTGATCAGCTGTGTCCTTAGATAATTCACGTATTTCTCTACTTTCTTCAAAGTTACAAGTGATTTCTTTATTACCAAATCTAATGGCATTTGCACAGTCTTCTTCCTTCTTGATCTTTCAGCAGCCTTTGACACAATTGATCACCCTCTTCCCCTTGATTTTATCTTTAGTGTAGGTTTTGATGATTCTATTCACTTCTGGTTCTGCTCTTACCTGTAGGATCACTCCTTTGGCTCTTCATCTTGACTAAATCTTATCACAGGTGAGGTCTCCCAGAGCTCTACTCTGGGGCCTCTTCTCCCTTTGTACAATTTCTCTTGGTGATCTCATCAATTCCCACGGTTTAATTTATAACCTATGCAGATGACTCTCAGATCACATTATTTAGCCCTACCTCTCTTTTGTCTCTATTCTCACATGTCCAATGGCCTCTATGATATCTCAAAGTGAATGACCTTTTTAAACTCAATATATTCAAAACTAAACCCATTATCTTCCTTCTAAATCTTCTACTTTTTTTTTTGGGGGGGGGTTAGGCAATGGGGTTAATTGACTTGCCCAGTGTCACACAGCTAGTAAATGTTATGTGTCTGAGGTCGGATTTGAACTCAAGTCCTCCTGAATCCAGGGCCGGTGTTCTATCCACTGCACCACCTAGCTGCCCTAATCTTCTACTTTTTCTAACCTCACTATGGCAGTTGAAGGTGCCACCATCCTCCCAATCACTCAAGCTCACAATCTAGGTATCTACCCTACATGACTCATTCTTACCTTCTGAAATGGAAATTGGAAATTCCCCTTTAAATTAATAAGATCACTCAAATAAATAGGTTCAGTTCAAATCTCGGTCATGACCGTTCCATATCTCCTGAGTGTTCTTG
>NW_027555240.1:0-7865 GCF_003287225.1 Phascolarctos cinereus
TCTCTCTTTACAAACTGCACAAGACAGAATACAAGGAACGTTAGCAAGTGGTGAGAAAATCTCATTCGCACAACGCGGGTTTTCTATACTAGTGTTCCGCCCTGTTCGAATTGGTTGAGAACGTTGGAGTTATTCTTCCACTTTTCTCTTTCAAACAAGAGAGATATCTTTTAGCTGTTGATGTCCTGCGTTAAGCTTCCCTGTCTTTACTGCAACAGAAAGAATCCGAAGAATGTTAGCAAGTGCTGAGAAAATCTCATTCGTACAAGGCGGGTTTTCTATACTAGTGTGCTGCCCGGACCGAGATGCTCATACTAGGTTGGAGGTATTCTTCCACTTTTCTCTTTCAAACACAGAGATATTTTAGCTGTTGATGTCCTGCGTTAAGCTTCCCTGTCTCTACAAACTGCAACAAAGAATTCGAAGAATGTTAGCAAGTGCTGAGAAAATCTCATTCGTACAACGCGGGTTTTCTATACTAGTGTTCTGCCCGTACCGAATGCTTACTAGGTTGGAGTTATGCTTCCACTTTCTCTTTCAAACAGAGAGATATCTTTTAGCTGTTGGATGTGGCGTTAAGCTTTCCCTCTTTACAAACTGCAACATAAAGAATCGAGGAATGTTACCAAGTCTGAGAAAATGTCAACGGTACAACGCGGGTTTGTATAGTAGTGTTGTCCCTTGACCGAATTGCTTAGAGAACGTTTGAAGTTATCCTTCCATGTTCTCTTTCAACAAGAGATATCTTTTAGCTGTTGGATGTGCTGCGTAAGCTTCCCTGTCTTACAAACTGCAAAGACAGAATAGAAGGAAGGTTAGCAAGTGGTGAGAAAATCTCATTCATACAACGCGGGTTTCTATACTAGTGTTCTGCCTATGGATTGCTTAGAGAACGTTGGAGTTATCCTTCACTTTTCTCTTCAAACAGAGAGATATCTTTTAGCTGTTGGTTGTGCTGCGTAAGTTTCCCTGTCTCTACAAACTGAAAACACAAGAATCCGAGAATGTTAGCAAGTGCTGAGAAAATCTCATCGTACAACGCGGTTTCTATACTAGTGTTCTCCCCAGTCGAGTTGCTTAGAGTAGTTGGAGTTATCCTTCCACTTTTCTCTTTCAAACAGAGACATCGTTTAGCTGTTGATGTCCTGCGTTCAGCTTCCCTGTCTTTACAAACTGCAAAGAAAGAATACAAGAAGTTAGCAAGTGCTGAGAAAATCTCAATTCGTACAACGCGTTTCTCTATTAGTGTTGTGCCAGCGGTGCTTAGTAGAATTGGAGTTATCCTTGCACTTTCTCTTTCAAACAGAAAGGACATGTTTTCTTGTGATGTCCTGCGTTAAGCTTCCCTGTCTTTAAAAACCGCAACAGAAAGAATCCGAAGAATGTTAGCAAGTGCTGAGAAAATCTCATTCGTACAACGCGGGTTTTCATACTAGTGTCTCCGCCCTGTTCGAATTGTTGAGAACGTTGGAGTTTCTTTCCATTTTCTCTTTCAAACAGAGATATCTTTTAGCTGTTGGATGTCCTGCGTTAAGTTCCCTGTCTTTAAAACCGCAACAGAAAGAATCCGAAGAATGTTAGCAGTGCTGAGAAAATCTCATTCGTACAACGCGGGTTTCTACTAGTGTTCTGCCCTGACCGACTGCTTGCTTCTAGGTTGGAGTTATCTCCACTTTTCTCTTTCAAAAAGAGATATCTTTTAGCTGTTGGTTGTCCTGCGTTAAGTTCCCTGTATTTACAAACTGAAAAAACAGAATACGAAGATGTTAGCAAGTGGTGAGAAAATCTCATCGTACAACGCGGGTTCTGTATACAGTGTTCTCCCTGACCGAATTGCTTAAGAACGTTGGAGTTATCCTTCCACTTTTCTCTTTCAAACAAGGAGGATATCTTTAGATGTTGATGTCTGCGTAAGTTTCCCTGTCTCTACAAACTGAACACAAAGAATCCGAAGAATGTTAGCAAGTGCTGAGAAAATCTCATTCGTACAACGCGGGTTTTCTATACTAGTGTGCTGCCCTGATCGAATTGCTTAGAGAACGTTGGAGTTTTCCTTCCACTTTCTCTTTCAAACAGAGATATCTTTAGCTGTTGGATGTGCTGCGTTCAGCTTCTCTCTCTTTAAAACTGCAACAGAGAATACAAGGAGGATGTTAGCAAGTGGTGAGAAAATCTCATTCGTACAACGGGTTTTCTATACTAGTGTTCGCCCTGTTCGAATTGTTGACTAGTTGGAGTTATTCTTCCACTTTTCTCTTTCAAACAGAGATATCTTTTAAGCTGTTGGATGTCCTGCGTTAAGCTTCCTGTCTTTACAAACTGCAACAGAAAGAATCCGAAGAATGTTAGCAAGTGCTGAGAAAATCTCATTCGTACAACGCGGGTTTTCTATACTAGTGTTCTGCCCGTCGAGATTGCTTAGAGAACGTTGGAGTTATCCTTCCACTTTCTCTTTCAAACAAGAGATATTTTAGCTGTTGGATGTCCTGCGCTAAGTTTCCCTGTCTCTACAAACTGCAACAGAAAGAATCGAAGAATGTTAGCAAGTGCTGAGAAAATCTCATTCGTACAACGCGGGTTTTCTATACTAGTGTTCTGCCCTGATCGAATTGCTTAGAGAAGTTGGATTATCCTTCCACTTTTCTCTTTCAAACAGAGAATATCTTTTAGCTGGATTGCTGCGTTAAGCTTCCCTGTCTTACAAACTGAACAAAGAATTCGAAGAATGTTAGCAAGTGCTGAGAAAATCTCATTCGTACAACGCGGGTTTTCTATACTAGTGTGCTGCCCGTCGAATGCTCTTACTAGGGGACTTGCTTCCACTTCTCTTTCAAACAAGAGATATCTTTAGCTGTTGGATGTGCTGCGTTAAGCTTCCCTGTCTCTAAACTGAACACAAAGAATCGAAGAAGTTAGCAAGTGCTGAGAAAATCTCATTCGTACAACGCGGGCTTATACTAGTGTCTGTTTACCTTGACCGAATTGCTTAGAGAACGTGGAGTTATCCTTCCATTTCTCTTTCAAACAAGAGATATCTTTTAGCTGTTGGATGTGCTGCGTTAACTTCCCTCTCTTTAAAACTGCACAACAGAATAGAAGAAGTTAGCAAGTGTGAGAAAATCTCATTCATACAACGCGGGTTTTCTATACTAGTGTTCTGCCCTGATCGATTGCTTTAGGAACGTTGGAGTATCCTTCCACTTTTCTCTTTCAAACAAGAGATATCTTTTAGCTGTTGGTTGTGCTGCTAAGTTTCCCTGTCTCTACAAACTGAAACAGAAAGAATCCGAAGAATGTTAGCAAGTTGCTGAGAAAATCTCATTCGTACAACGCGGTTTTCTATATAGTGTTCTCCGCCAGTCCGAGTTGCTTAGTAGTTTGGAGTTATCCTTCCACTTTTCTCTTTCAAACAAAGAGACATCTGTTTAGCTGTTGTTTGTCCTGCGTTAAGCTTCCCTGTCTCTAAAACTCCAACAGAAAGAATCCGAGGAATGTTAGCAAGTCTGAGAAAATCTCAATTCGTACAATGCTGGTTCTGTATACTAGTGTTTGCCGACCTTGTTGCTTAGTAGAATTGTGTGTTATCCTTCTACTTTCTCTTTAAACAACAGAGGACTTTTAGCTGTTGGATGTCCTGCGTTAAGCTTCCCTGTCTTTAAAAACCGCAACAGAAAGAATCCGAAGAATGTTAGCAAGTGCTGAGAAAATCTCATTCGTACAACGCGGGTTTTCTATACTAGTGTCCGCCCTGTTCGAATTGTGAAGGTTGGATTATTCTTCCACTTTTCTCTTTCAAAAAGAGAGATATCTTTAGCTGTTGGATGTCCTGCGTTAAGCTTCCCTGTCTTTAAAAACCGCAACAGAAAGAATCGAGAATGTTAGCCAGTGCTGAGAAAATCTCATTCGTACAACGCGGGTTTCTACTCTAGTGTTCTGCCGACCGAATGCTATATCTAGTTGGAGTTCTATCTCCACTTTTCTCTTTCAAACAAAGAGATATCTTTAGCTGTTGTTGTCCTGCGTTAAGTTTCCCTGTTTACAAACTGAAAAACAAGAATACGAAGGAAGGTTACAAGTGTGAGAAAATCTCAATCGTACAACGCGGGTTTTCTATACTAGTGTTCCGCCCTGTTCGAAATGGTTAAGAACGTTGGAGTTATCCTTCCACTTTTCTCTTTCAAAACAGGAGATATCTTATAGATGTTGAATGTGCTGCGTAAGTTTCCCTGTCTCTACAAACTGAAACACAAAGAATACAAGAATGTTAGCAAGTGGTGAGAAAATCTCATTCGCACAACGCGTGTTTTCTATAGTAGTGTTCCGCCCTGTTCGAATTGGTTGAGTACGTTGGAGTTATTCTTCCTCTTTTCTCTTTCAAACAGAGAGATATCTTTTAGCTGTTGGATGTGCTGCGTTCAGCTTCCCGGTCTTTAAAAACTGCAACAGAAAGAATCCGAAGAATGTTAGCAAGTGCTGAGAAAATCTCATTCGTACACAGCGGGTTTTCTATACTTGTGTGCTGCCCGGACCGAGATGCTCATACTAGGTTGGAGGTATTCTTCCACTTTTCTCTTTCAAACAGAGAGATATCTTTTAGCTGTTGATGTCCTGCGCTAAGCTACCCTGTCTTTACAAACTGCAACAGAAAGAATCCGAAGAATGTTAGCAAGTGCTGAGAAAATCTCAATCGTACAAGGCGGGTTCTGTATACTAGTGTTCTGCCCTGATCGAATTGCTTAGAGAACGTTGGAGTTATCCTTCCACTTTTCTCTATCAAACAAGGAGATATCTTTTAGCTGTAGGATGTGCTGCCTAAGTTTCCCTGTCTCTACAAACTGAAAAACAAAGAATTCGAAGAATGTTAGCAAGTGCTGAGAAAATCTCATTCGTACAACGCGGGTTTTCTATACTAGTGATCTGCCCGTACCGAGATGCTCATACTAGGTGGACTTATGCTTCCACTTATCTCTTTCAAACACAGAGATATCTTTCAGCTGTTGGTTGTGCTGCGTAAGTTTCCCTGTCTCTACAAACTGAAGCACAAAGAATTCGAAGAATGTTAGCAAGTGCTGAGAAAATTTCAATCGTACAACGCGGGTTCTGTATAGTAGTGTTGTACCTTGACCGAATTGCTTAGAGAACGTTGCAGTTATCCTTCCAGTTTTCTCTTTCAAACAAAGAGATATCTTTTAGCTGTTGGATGTGCTGCGTTCAACTTCCCTCTCTTTAAAAACTGCACAAGACAGAATAGAAGGAAGGTTAGCAAGTGGTGAGAAAATCTCATTCATACAACGCGGGTTTTCTATACTAGTGTTCTGCCCTGATCGAATTGCTTAGAGAACGTTGGAGGTATCCTTCCACTTTTCTCTTTCAAACAGAGAGATATCTTTTAGCTGTTGGTTGTGCTGCGTAAGTTTCCCTGTCTCTACAAACTGAAACACAAAGAATCCGAAGAATGTTAGCAAGTGCTGAGAAAATCTCATTCGTACAACGCGGGTTTTCTATACTAGTGTTCTCCCCAGTCCAAGTTGCTTAGAGTAGGTTGGAGTTATCCTTCCACTTTTCTCTTTCAAACAAAGAGACATCGTTTAGCTGTTGTTTGTCCTGCGTTAAGCTTCCCTGTCTCTACAAACTCCAACAGAAAGAATCCGAGAATGTTAGCAAGTTCTGAGAAATCTCAATCGTACAATGCTGGTTCTGTATAGTAGTGTTGTGCACAGACCGCGTTGCTCCTAGTAGATTGGTGTTATCCTGCTACTATTCTCTTCCAAACAAAAAGACATGTGTGAGTTCTTGGATGTCCTGCGTTAAGCTTCCCTGTCTTTACAAACTGCAACAGGAAGAATCCGAAGAATGTTAGCAAGTGCTGAGAAAATCTCATTCGTACAACGCGGGTTTTCTATACTAGTGTTCCGCTCTGTTCGAATTGGTTGAGAACGTTGGAGTTATTCTTCCACTTTTCTCTTTCAAACAGAGAGATATCTTTTAGCTGTTGGATGTCCTGCGTTAAGCTTCCCTGTCTTTAAAAACGCAACAGAAAGAATCCGAAGAATGTTAGCAAGTGCTGAGAAAATCTCATTCGTACAACGCGGGTTTTCTACTCTAGTGTTCTGCCCGGACCGAACTGCTTATTCTAGGTTGGAGTTATCTCTCCACTTTTCTCTTTCAAACAAAGAGATATCTTTTAGTTGCTGGTTGTCCTGCGTTAAGTTTGCCTGTATTTACAAACTGCAAAAGACAGAATACAAGGAAGGTTAGCAAGTGCTGAGAAAATCTCATTCGTACAACGCGGGTTTTCTATACTAGTGTTCCGCCCTGTTCGAAATGGTTAAGAACGTTGGAGTTATTCTTCCACTTATTTCTTTCAAACAGAGAGATATCTTTTAGCTGTTGGATGTCCTGCGTTAAGCTTCCCTGTCTTTAAAAACGCAACAGAAAGAATCCGAAGAATGTTAGCAAGTGCTGAGAAAATCTCATTCGTACAACGCGGGTTTTCTACTCTAGTGTTCTGCCCGGACCGAACTGCTTATTCTAGTTTGGAGTTATCTCTCCACTTTTCTCTTTCAAACAAAGAGATATGTTTTAGCTGTTGGTTGTCCTGCCTTAAGTTTGCCTGTATTTACAAACTGCAAAAGACAGAATACAAGGAAGGTAAGCAAGTGGTGAGAAAATCTCAATCGTACAACGAGGGTTCTGTATACTAGTGTTCTTCCCTGACCGAATTGCTTGGAGAACGTTGGAGTTTTCCTTCCACTTTTCTCTTTCAAACAGAGAGATATCTTTTACCTGTTGGATGTGCTGCGTTCAGCTTCCCGGTCTTTAAAAACTGCAACAAAAGAATCCGAAAAATATTAGCAAGTGCTGAGAAAATCTCATTCGTACAACGCGGGTTTTATATACTAGTGTGATGCCCAACCGAGATGCTCATACTAGGTTGGAGTTATTCTTCCACTTTTCTCTTTCAAACACAGAGATATGTTTAAGCTGTTGACTGTCCTGCGTTAAGCTTCCTCTGTCTTTACAAACTGCAACAGAAAGAATCCGAAGAATGTTAGCAAGTGCTGAGAAATCTCAATCGTACAACGCGGGTTCTCGTATACTAGTGTTCTTCCCTGATCGAATTGCTTAGAGAACGTTGGAGTTATCCTTCCACTTTTCTCTTTCAAACAAAGAGATATCTTTTAGTTGTTGGATGGGCTGCGTAAGTTTCCCTGTCTCTACAAACTGAAACACAAAGAATCCGAAGAATGTTAGCAAGTGCTGAGAAAATCTCATTCGTACAACGCGGGTTTACTATACTAGTGTTCTGCCTTGATTGAATTGCTTAGAGAACGTGGGAGTTTTCCTTCCACTTTTCTCTTTCAAACAGAGAGATATCTTTTAGCTGTTGGATCTGCTGCGTTCAGCTTCCCGGTCTTTAAAAACTACAACAGAAAGAATTCGAAAAAATGTTAGCAAGTGCTGAGAAAATCTCATTCGTACAACGCGGGTTTTCTATACTAGTGTGCTGCCTGATCGAATTGCTTAGAGAACGTTGGAGTTTTCCTTCCACTTTTCTCTTTCAAACAGAGAGATATCTTGTAGCTGTTGGATGTGCTGCGTTCAGCTTCCCGGTCTTTAAAAACTGCAACAGAAAGAATGCGAGGAATGTTACCAAGTGCTGAGAAAATCTCATTCGTACAACGCGGGTTTTCTGTACTAGTGTGCTTCCCGAACCGAGATGCTCATACTAGTTTGGAGTTATTCTTACACTGTTCTCTTTCAAATACAGAGATATGTTTAAGCTGTTGCATGTCCTGCGTAAGCTTCTCTGTCTTTACAAACTGCAAACAGAAAGAATCGAAGAATGTTAGCAAGTGCTGAGA